>NC_053435.1:79772831-79938639 GCF_007990345.1 Gossypium hirsutum
CTTTTCTTCTTCACGTTTTATTTTCCTCCCTTCTTTTTGGCTTTTGTTTTCTTTCATTGGCTTCTTTCTTTTTGAATCGGTGGTGTGGTGGTTTAAGCAGAGCTTTGTTTTTCCTTGTCATCAAGTCAGCATCAGGACATTTTTTATTATCAAAAGAGGTGTAGGTTCAGAACTCTTCAACTCTATTTGTGAATCGTTTATTTTGGGAAAAATTCATGTGTGGATTTCAATTATGGGGTAATTGTAATGTGGATTGGATATTAAATTGCATCAAATTCAAGTTACTATAATATGTGTTGATCTTAACGGGGGTTAGGGAGTGTTTGAGGGTGAAATTCACGATTTGTAGGCTGTTTTAGAATGGTTTCGTGACCACAGGGACAGCCACACAGGCGTGTAACTGTTCACACGGCCGTGTAGAATTAGGGATTAGAATTTTCGGGCAAGATTTGGTGCCACGTGGTCGTGTGGCCGACTTGGAAAAAATAGTCGATTTTCACACGGGCGTGTGAGTTTGGGAATTTAGGGATTTAAGAATCCTACACAGGCGTGTGTCTTAAACACACGGCCATGTCTGGTGGGCACACGGACGTGTGAGACCCTCACACGGTCGTGTCAGCCCTCTACTCAGGTTTAGTGTAAATGGATAGAGAGTTACACAGCCTGTCCCCAAGGCCATGTCCCTAGTCCACACGGGCATGTGCCTTAGTCACACGGTCGTGTGCCTCTCTTCACACGAGCGTGTGCCTCTACCACACAGCTATGTGCCCCTTTTTGCATAGGCTTTTGACCTCCTACATGGCCTAGGCACTTCCACAAGGCCAGAGCACACGGGCATGTGGTTTTAAAACCCTTATATTGGTTCTGTGTGCATTTATGATCTGAATATATGTTTGTGTAGGTGCTCTGACCCTTAACCAAGTTTAAAGAGAGTGTTCTAGACTCGATATCTATGATGATTGCATGTGATGTGTGATTTTGAATCTAGTCTATAGAGTGTGTTACATATCTGTTTCGTCTGACTGATTGTGTAAATGTCTTTGTTCTCTGAAATTGTGTGCATATATACACTTGTATAACTTTAAGGATTTTGGGTGGGTTAATGAAGAGAAGGGAGTTTGATTCTGATCTGATATGGCAGTTCTACTGCAATTTGCTCGTACAACTATTTATCGCACTGTCCTGCAGATGCGTTAGCTTTGCTGCGTACTGTTATCTGTTCTAATAGTTAAGACTGTAACTTGCCTGTACAGCGGATTACCACATTGCACTGTACGGCACATACTCCAGCTTTGCTGCGAATTATTATCTAAGTGGCTTAGTCCACATATGTGGTGTACAGGGTTGGATGGGCCATCGAGGTCCTATATGGTGTGTTTCGGCTGGATGAGCTTAAACAACTCTTATGGGGTGTGATCGAGGGACATAGAGGTGTGCTGGTTGGATGGGTGGGTTTTATTTGACTGCATTTCATCCATGCCCATGTATATGTTCTAGATGCTTGACTATTTCACTGAACTCTGTCTGTCTATTTGTGAACTGATGTGAGTGCGATTTCTGTTTTGTTGGGATGTTAGTTCCAACTTTCTTTCTGACGCGGTGTTTATCTGTAAATATGATGCAATACTGATTTGAATTTTGAAAAAGTGTTTTTAGTCTTGTTTTGGTCTCACAATGAGCTCGAGTAGCTCACCCCCTCTTAGTGTTTCCCTTTCAGGTACCCTTTCCTGAATTCTAACGCTGGATCGATGTGTGGAGGTCTCAAATAGTCTCAATGAAAATGAATTATTATCAGTTTGCATTTTCAGTATCCATTTGATTATCTGGTTTTCAACTGTAAGATTTTTATAAAGCTGTGGTACATGTTTCGAGTTAAGTTTTAAACATTTTTATTTCACTTATATACATATATACCATCTTAACTATAATTTTACTGACTGGTTTTAAACGGTTAAGTATTATGAACCAACATATAAATTGACTTCCTAAAAAAAAAATTACCTACGATCACTTCGGTGATCGATGTAGCATCCGGGATTCAAAAACTTCTAGGCCGGGTTTAGGGTGTTACAGGAATTGTTTTGGAAATATATAGATAGCTATACTCATACATTTGATGGGTGGAGGAAAGTACTATAAACATGGGATTGATTGATTGATTGTATTTTATGACAAGGACTAAGTTGAGTGAATATCAAATGTTAATGGTTAAATGTGTGAGGCTAGTTATTGAGTATTGATTAAAATAAATTATTAAATCTAGATCAAGATATAAGAGATCCCGTTGCTAGTCGCGGAAAAGAGAAGGCTAAGGAATAATTTTCTGCAAGCATAGTTTCGGTAAGTTCGTAGTTTAGAACTCGAACTTCATAAATTATCTTATTTAAATTAGCTACTACTTGATATCTTATTATATCTTTAATGTATTTGTTAAACCAATTGAAAGGAAGTTTCCAGAATCTGACATGATGAAATAATTTAATGTATGATTAGTAGATAATTGGAGTAGAAGTATTATTAAATTATAAAATGTGATATTTAGTAATGAAAAGTAATATATGGACTTGCAAATGAGTAATTGATATCGTCGATTTGTTCGACTAGCCTGAGCGCGACTTTCGTCAGTTCATCTGATTAGTGCTAGGCACACATTCATCGATTTATCCGACTAGCGCTAAGCGCAAACATCATTATTTTATCCAACTAGAGCTGGGCTCACTATTGATTTTGTCGGTATATCTGACTAATGCTAGGCGCAACTTTTTTTAGCTTGTCTGACTAGTGCTGGGCATACAATCGTCGGTATAACTGACTAGCGCTGGGAGCAAACATCGTTGGTTTGTCCAACTAGAATTGGGCTCACATCTAATATCATTGATTAATCTGACTAGCGCTAGGCGCAAACTCTTCTGCGATTTATCCACTAGGCACCGGGTGTCATGTAACTAATGGACCATTGGAAACACAAAAAATTATATACTTTTTCATACCCAATTCTACTTAAATTCATGCAAATTCGGTTAAATTCTTGTAAAAAAATAATTAAATATTATAAAATAATTAACTTATGTTAAAAACATAAAAATTATGAATTTTAATTAATTTTGTAGTTAACTTTGATTAAATTTGGTTATTTTTGACAGAATTACACAATTGGAGAAAAAGGGCCCGGTGAACACTACTAGAAGAACAAAACCGAGAGCAATTTGAAGTATCGAGGCCAATTAATTTCCAGCCCAAGACGGTCCAAAAATGTGTATTAATTCATAATTAAATTAATTTTAATTTATTTCCTATTTAATTTAGGTTAAATGAATTAATTTTAATTAATTATGAAGAAAGGGCCTAGTGAACCGCACTGGTTGAACCGAATGAAGTGAGCCGAACCAGCCACTAATTGGGCTGACCAGAACCGTCCAGTGGCTGACCCAAATCAGCAAATTAGCTGATAAAATATGCTTGCAAAAAGGCCCTTGAAAAACCTCCAAATTACGTTCAAACCCCACCTTTATTTTAGGCTTTGTAGATTTGCCCCAGCCTATTTTTAGCAAGGTCGAAAGCTTCAACCTTGCCATGTGTGTGGCCGGCCATGGGAGGGCTCTCTTGGCTGCTGAATTTGCTATTTTAGCAGCCCTCTTCGGCTATAAAAGCCACCCTATGCTGCCCATTTCAAAGCATCCCTCAACATCCCTTATTCCACAACATTCTCTCATCCTCTCTTCACTTCTCTCAAAGTTTCCTCTCCATTTTTCCATCCCATTTTCCCTTCTTCTTGTGTCGATTTCCTCTCTTGAGAAAGAGGTTTTCTTCAGCCATCTTGGGCAGCAATCAAGGATTCATAGAAGCCTTGCTCGGCGAAGACAATGGAGACTAAGAATGGAGCAACAGTCAAGGCGCAAAGAAACACTGGATTTGCTTTCTGTTCCCATTCTTTTTAATTTCTGTTGTTTTTATGATGAACATATCTATGAAAAATATTGTTGTTGAAATGGTTATTTTAATCAATTTAGCTTGAATTCAATTCGTGTTGGGTTGATTATATTTTGCCTACTTGAATTATTAAAATAGTGTTTATGCTGTTATCGGCCTCAGTGAAATGCTTGATTAAGTAAAATCATGTTTAGGTTATTTGGCATTATAATTGTTTAGATAACTAAAGAATTAATTGTTTAAACGGATTGAAATTGCAATTAATGGACTCAGTACTTAATCAGTACATGTTTAATTCTTCTAAGGTAACTGAAAATTAAATTAGCATTGTATTTGGCGATACATATGCCTTGCATAACTTGCAAGATTGTTGTGATTAAATTGTTTCAAGGTATGTCTACTTTGTTACTTTACATAATCTTTTACATGTTTATTAAGTTGAATTAATCGGTTGAATCGACATAGGAATATGCGAGAGATAATTTAATTCAATAAGTATGTATGTGCGATAGCATGTTTACTTTATTAAATATGTTTAGTCGGTTGAATTAGCATAGGGATATGTTCAAGAGATAAATGGAATTTTTTAATTAGTAAATATGTTCATAAGTTAGCAAATTACTGAGTTGCCGTGAATTTATTCATAACAGCGTAAGCACGAATTTAATATTTCTAAGTTAAAAAGGTATAATTAATCCAACACAATTATATCATCTTGATTAAATCTTAATTGAAATCGTGCACTAGAACTCTTTTATTTTATTTAAATTGTTTGCTTAGTTTTAAAATCTTAGTTTATAAATCACTCTTTTCAAACCAGAATTATTTTTACCTCACCAAAGTGTTTTAATTAATTTCATAAATATTGTTTTTTACAATCCCTGTGGGTACAATAACTCGACATTTACTTGTCACTTTATTACTTGTTACGATTGTGTACACTTGCACATTTCCACCGTTCCAACCATATACTAAGGTATTAGATTCATCAAAAAGAGTTCGCTATAGGTATTATAAAAAAAGAATTGTAATTTCTCTTTGGTTAAGGAATAAACTCTTATGATTTGGTTATTCTTGTAGTTAATTATATAAATGAAAACTATTAAATGTGAATTGATTTCCATGTTTGCGAATTAGATAAATAGTAGACTTGGACTCAGCATCCTACAAGAATCCCGTACTCAATGTTATGATGTTTTCTTTTGTAAATTTTGGCATGTACCTAGGGCGTGATTATGTCCTTGAAGTTGAATCTTTTGAATATGTGATTATAAGTTTGTATATATAGATATATGTTATATGGCATGTTTGGTAATGGTTGGATTTGCCTATATGTTTATGTCATGTGATAATGTTCAATAAAAATGGTTATTTTGAGAAAGATGAGCATAGGTTATTTTTTTACCATATCCAATTATTTGATTGCTTGAACTTTATTTGTGGTACCTATGAATGGTATATTAGATGTGAATGGATAATTTAAATGTGGTGTCAATGAGGGCACATTGATTAAGCACTTAATATATGTGTTTTGATATGTTTTAAGCTCATTTGAATGTGGCTTGATGTTGCTTAAGTCATTTTTATAGTGTAATTTGCTAGGTTAAATGGTTAGGCTTGTAATGGTTTTGGAAGAGCCTGTTTCTAGGTGAATTTTTGTCCACACGGCCTGGCGACACAGCCATGTGTCCCCTGTAGGTTCCTTTGCATGCAAGTCAGGTAGTTATACGACCAAGCACACGGCTTGGCACACGGACGTGTGAGGCCATTCCGAAGGTTACACGGCCTGGTACACAGGCGTGTGGTGCGACCGTGTGACCCTACTCAGAGAGTTAATGGGTAAGGACATGGGCTGGGACATGGCCGTATGTCTCGACCGTGTGACCCCTGTATTCAAAATTTTGTAACTTTTTCTTAAATTTTCCAAATGTTTTCAATTTGATCCCAAATGGTTTCTAAGGTATTTTTAGGGCCACGAAGGCTTAATTTAGGGACGATATGTATGTAATTGAATGGATAATAATATGTGTATGTCTATATATGAAATGCTTGTTAAATGCTCTGAATTGTACAGTAAACCTCCGTAACCCTGATCTGATGACGGATATGGGTTAGGAGTATTACAGCACCCCTTCTCTTATCTGCTTTAAAAAAATCTAATGCTTTATTAGGAGGGAATTCAAACAAATACAAGTTTTTTTTTACTAAGGCCAATTTGGCTAAGCAATCTGCACCTTAATTATGCTCCCTAGGTATGTATCTTAAAATCCATTGACCTTCTTGAGACAATATGTAATGAATCTGCCTCATTAGTACAGAGGTTGAAGTACACAAATCGCTTTCATGTATGGCCTTAACAGCATCTAAACTATCCGACTGTATAATCACCTTGTCATGCCCTCTTCTTTGGGTGAGCTTAAGGCCATCTAAAATGCCCCAAAGTTTTTTTGTCAAAAACTGAGCAATTCCCTAGAAATCTGTTGTATCCCAAGACCTAATCTTCTTTCTCATTACGCAATACTCCTTCAGCAGCTACACTCCCTGAATATAAAATAATAGCACCATCAGTATTAAGAATAAACTAGTCTCTTCTCAGTTGATCACCATAAGGGAATTCATGGAATCCAATCGACTCATCTCTAAGGACCGAAGAAAATTAGGTGGCCCAACTAGTTGATACTTTAATTATCTCGCTTGAAGTCCAAGATCTTCCTTGAAAGATGAAGAGGTTATGATTCTTCAATATGCATCAAGCTAGTAAACCAAAGAGACATGCCCAACTAGCTCTTCCATCATGAAGCTTTGTGGTGTCTTGCAAATTAGAAGATACCTACTCGTGCAAATTGTTAAAGAAAAAAATTTAAAAGTTGATTACTCGGAACAACCTATTCCAAACTTCCTTAGTTGTTGTGCAATCTCTAATAATATGTAATATATCTTCTAACCTGTCACCATAGATTTGGCAAGAAAGATCAACCGCTAAATGGTGCTTAACTTTTTCCACATTGGTGAGTTGTCTCTACTTTAGAACAATCCATATGAAGAAGTGGACTCTTTGTGGTCCCGGTAGCTTCCATACCTTTTTAAATTTCTTATATATATGTCCCAAGAATCTTCCTTCATCATTTTATAGGCACTTTTAATAAAGAAAACTCTTGTCGAAGTGTGAAGCCAAGAAAGTCTATTAGAACCTTTAGATGGATGTGGAGGAGGAATGCCCATAATGTGTTGAATAACATCTTCTGGTAACCAAACTTACGAAAAATCAAGGTTCCATGTACCTTCCTCGGTGACCATATCACTAAGCAAACAATCAACATCAAAATTAATATTAGCTGGAATAAACTTAATCAAATGCCTTATGTTTGGAATCCAAGGATCCTTTTAACATCCTTTTAAACAACTTCCAGAAAATTTGAAACGACTTTCACGTCCTTTTAAAGCATTACTTGATTTTTCACTTTCTCGTCCAGTAATAAATTTACCACCTTTCTTCCTATCCTTATTTCCTAGATTATTCGCTCTCGATACTACTACTTTCACTTTCCAACAGAATTTTTGCAATTTAGGTGTTGGTTATCCTTGAATATTATGGCAGTATGCTTCCTAGGATCAAGTACACCTTCTATCAGAAAAATTTCAACCTTTTCGGGGCCTTCAAAGACTAGGTTAATATGTGCGATGATTCTGTCATTTTTCTTGTCCTGTATAGGTGTCTCAAATCCCAATGAAATTTCACCTACAATAGAAAAAGAATGAGAAAAACCATGGCAAGTAGAATGCGAACAAGATCTAGGACGAACATGTTTGTTAATGTCTTGGACCAAATCAAGGTTGGTCGAAGGGCTTGGAATAACTAACAGTTCAATCTGCTTCTCTAAAGATTCCTAGACTAGTCCGCTCCTAACTTTGTCTAGTTTAATTGGGTCATGTGAAGGCCTGCTAGCCAGCCCAGTCTTAAATGTTGTTCCCCTTATTTCGTTAATACCCGAAATAAACCTTTCCATCTGAGTCACATGCCCCAAAGCTGGCCCTTTCATTAATGCACCCTTTAAAGAATTCAAATTATTTTTTTCAGGCCCTATGTCCACCACGTTGTCCCTTCTATTTGAGACATTTGGCCCATCCGAAGTTAATTTACCCAACACATTAAACCCATTTGTTGTTTTGGTCAAGGGCTCAACTATATTATTAACTTTAAATAATGTTCCTTACCTTTTCTCCTTTAAGAAATTCCCCTTTTTAAAATGCATTCCCAACAAATCAGTCGTCACTGCGCCATTTTTGGAGGTTTTGATTTCCAACGAATTCAAGGCACCATCTCCAGCTATTTCCTTATCATAGCTTTGATGGTTCCTTGGATTATGCCTGGATTTCCGTTCAACCAATATCCATGGTCCAAAGGCCTCCGTAGTTTCCACCGTTTTCTCCTTTTTTGATGGCTTTTTAGCTGTCTAGCCCATACCCCTTACTACATCATTTGCTGGTCTAGAGCTAGGGCAGAAGTTTTGTATGCGACGAAACCTACCATAAGAGAAACACAATAACGGAAGAGATTCAAATTCAACCTTCTGAACCACATCGTTGGCCAGGATCTAGGATATCAGGGGTTTTCCCAGATCAATGAACACTACCATTCGAGCAAATTTCCCCCTCGAACCCTTTTTCTGTCTGGAAATCAAGCTTAATGACCTTACCTATCAATCCCCTGATTTCCTCCAGAACCGCGCCATTTGTAAAGATAACCAGAAAGACCAGGTAATTAGACCCAAATCATAATTCTACTGGGAAAGGCCTGAACAGGGTAAAATTCTGAAGTCTACGGTTGAACCGTGAGATAATACCCAAGCACGATCCATGGCCCCTAGGTAAGAACTTTCTTGTAGTCCTCATGGCTTTGAAATTTAATTAGGAAGTACCCATTCTCCACATCCATTATATGAAACTGTTGCGATGGTTTCTAAAGAGATTAAATCCTATTTTTGAGGATGGTATAAGATAAATTTTCACCTAATAATTTAACCACTAATATGGTTGCCATATCTTTTAAAAGAATTTGTTGGACCCTTTCAGAGAAATTGATTGTATTAACGGAAGACTTTGTGATGTTGCTCTCAATAAACTAAGGTCCTTATCACAACCAGATTCGGGTAGCCCTTGGCTCATAACTATATCTTTCCAAGATAAACCCGGTGTTGGGGTTGGATCTACTGTCATGTCACAGTTCTTATTTGAGTCCAAGTCTTTGAATCGGACTTTTTTAGTGTTCCGATCAGTCGAGTTATCACTTCCACCTTCCTTAGTCATCACACAGAGAATTTAGAGTTTTTTTTTAATGTGGTGCATACACTTGGGATTCAAACTTATCTTTTTTATCATTAGACATAAAACATTTATTAAAATTTAGTTTTCTTTTAAAACAATTGTACCCAAAACTATTAAATATAAGAATTGGGAATGTAAATAAAAAACTTTTATAATACTTTTGTGAAAATAAAATAAAATAAAATAAAAAAACAAACAGATTTTATGTGGAAACCCTTTCTGGAAAAAAATTAAGGGCAGTGAAGAAGAAAATTCACTATGTTGTATTCGAATGAATACAAGAGGAATAGACTATGTCTATTTATAGGCTTGTAAAGCCATATTCTAGTAAGATTGAAACACATTATTCTAATCAATATAAAATAGATGGGGTTTAATAAGGTTTTTTAAACCTTATTCTAAAATAAAATAAAAGAAGTGTAGTTCTATATTGATTTTAGTTTTATTTTATTTTACCACTGTATTTTATTTAAATAAGGATTCGGGTCATTTAATTCTAACAACTTTTAAATTAGAGATAAAGGGATGTTTATTTATCGTTTTTATCTCGTCCCTGAGACACATTTGTTTCGCTGTAATGGTCAAACATCAAATATGAACATTTTAGTCTCTAAATAATTTGTAAGTATATGTTTAAGTTGCTTTACATTTATTGTGATTAATATATTGTAGGATTTAACGTTATGAGGTTTTGCAAGTTATTATGGAAGGATAAAATCATTGGTTTTTAATCCAACGCATCTGTTCGAGATATTCATTCCGATTGCTGACGTCAAATGTTGTAGTTTGTATTCATGATATTTCGCGTTCTTTTCGATTCCTTATTTTCTTAAGATAAGACATTTTCTCCAATATGGTTCAATTGGAGCTTTTGTAACTTCTGTTATAATTAATGATTCTCTCAGGGGAAAAAACCAAGGAAACTTCCCATTATTGATCTAAATTTTTTCCAAGAAACTAAAATTTTAGAACCAAGAAAGATTGCGAGGTTAACCTTTTTTGGAAAAGTCTTGAAGTGTCATCTGTCCGGAGCCATGGATCCCTAAACAGGTCTATATTGTCCTAGAGTCAAACTGAAGTTTTGTCTCTCAACTCTGCAGAGAGCTCAAGTGCCTAAATAGGTTGCTTAAAGAAGCAATGGCAGGGATCACACCAAGGGGTAGGTAAGGGCCTTGCCCCCTCTCAAAATGGAAAAATTACTTTGTAGCCCCTTCAAAAAATTTGAAATTAAAATTTAATACAATGGTAAAATTGCACTTTGATCCTTTAAAATGGTAAATTTTCAATTTAATCTCATTAAAAATTCTTAAATAATATATTAATACAATGATAAAATTATAGTTTAACCCCTAAAATAAATTTTTGGATTCATCCGCAAGCAACAAATGCACTGAGCAGGAGCGTCTCGTGTGGAAGGGTCGTGCATAGCTGAATATAAAACTGAATGTGTTAAAAAAGTCTACTAACTTTGAACAAATGATACTTCAAAAATTTTTCTAAAAAAATTCAGAAATATCAACATATATATATATGCATATAACTAACCTTTATTTCAAACGAAGATAACGAGAAACAAGAGAGGAGAGCCGCTATTTCACCATCGTCACTTGACATTTAATTAATATGACGACTTGTATTTTTTTTCCATGGACAAGTTGGCAACCGGCAGCTTGACAATGAAATTTAACCAAATTTTAAAGGTGGAGTAGGCCCTTTTTGAATAGTAATTGAATTGAGAAAATAACCCACAAATGTTTGAAATTTAAAACGTGAATAAAACTATTCCTTTAATATACTCTCACATGTTTTTGCCTAAAGAATGAAAAAGTTAAAAAAGCAATTTGGTTAGCCTTGTTCGAATCGAGTTGTTTGTCAATTTTTGTGGGCAAGACTAGAGATGAAGCTTATGGTCGAAATTAAATTGTGAAATTTTGAGAGTTAAAATAAAAAAATTTATCATTTTATTAATTATAATATTGTAAACTAGAAGGGTTTATATGGTAATATAATCAAATACGGAGTCAAGGTCAAAGGAGAAGTCAAAAAGTTGCTTTAAGAATTTGAGATGAATAATAAATTTTCGGAGATCAAAATGTAATTTTGTCATCATAATAACTTGCATTTTTATAGTTAACGATTTGGGGTTAAAAGGGTAAGGCTACTACTTACTCCATCTTCGACCTTAAGGACATCATTTTGATTGATTTGTACGAATTAATTTACGTTTAAATAATTTTGATATCAAATTCAAATATTTAACTTTTTATAATTAAATTATATTTAAATTTGAATTAATCGAATTAAAAGAATCAAGATTTACATATCTAAAATTGACACTTCCTTCACAAATGGAGGATTTTGAGCGGGGGATAGTGGATTCTGGTTTCATCACCGACGACGACCTACTTTTCTTTTTGGTGGATTTACATTAATATAAATATAGCTCTAATGGAACAATAAAAATACCTTTAACCACCCCTTGATGAGTCCAACAATGATTATATAATATACCATATAGTTTTCTAATTATAAAATCTTTCCTTTTCTTATTAAAATATTTTAATAATTTAATCGTATTATATTTATCATTGTAAGTAAATTTTTAAATCGATCTAATATCTCTATTATATCAATCTAAATAATATATATTAATATTTATTGAATGGTTAAAATTTCTTTAACATAAAATAAAATATTAAAATTTTTTATTTACATTAAACCTGACATTCATAATTTATATAAATGAAATATGATTATATTAAAATAATTCTGCAAATAATTTATTAAGATTTTAATTAATAAACATGTTTTAAATTCAACCAATTCAACTAGATTTAAAACATTCTGCAAATAATTCATCGTTGCATGGTTGATGAAATAATGAAATAGTGATAAATGGCGTGTTATGTGTACCTCATGTTGAGATACATATCTCATTGACCAATTTTTAATGGTATAAATAGATGAAATTTTTAATAAAATGATTAATTGGGTGAGAGTTGAATTGAGAGAGTTAAATTGATTTTTCAATTTTCTTTCTTAAAAGGACCTTTTATATCATGACTGGATCCAAATTGATTGGATTAAACAAAATTGTTGATATATATTTGTGTATTTTTTTTGTACAACTTTTGCAATTACTTCAATTGAATCACTACAAAGATCAATCATCTAAAACAAAGAATTAGATGGATAACCAGTCCATATTGGAATCCCAGTAACCATACCATAGTCTCTTCGTCCATCAATGGGAATTCCCAGCCCTATCATCGCCGCATTACCACCACCACCAGCCGCAGCCTGTGAAGAACAATCCTGCAAAGGCTCTTTCACTCTCAATGAAACCTTAATAATCCCATTCTTCAACCCCTTAGGATCCCTTAACCTGTAACTCAAGAACTGCAAACAAGTCGCCGGCGAATACCCTCCGACGAAATCCGTCACCGGTATCCTCGCTAACCCTACCGTTTTTTCCCCTCTGGACCCCTTGCATTTGACTAGGAGGGTTATAAACCGCGTCTGTAACGGCATTTCCATCACTAGCTTGTCGTTCCAAGAAGGGTAGCTACCTCCTTCTCCGTCGACCTTGGTCGCCTTGTTGTTGAAAGGGTCGACCGAAACGACGACGTAGGCGTTCTTTTTCACCGGTTTGTTGTCGATTCTCAGGCCTTCTGCTGATAAAACCGTGATCTCTAGAGTGCGAGACTTGGTCTCCATTAAATTAATTAAATCAAAGAAGAATCAAAGAAGGTTTCTAAGAAAATTTTG
This sequence comes from Gossypium hirsutum, assembly GCF_007990345.1. Taxonomy (NCBI): domain Eukaryota; kingdom Viridiplantae; phylum Streptophyta; class Magnoliopsida; order Malvales; family Malvaceae; genus Gossypium; species Gossypium hirsutum. The sequence goes on from NC_053435.1 coordinate 79,785,855, forward strand.
GGTTTCTAATGAAAATTTGAGAGGCTATGGTGTTGAGAAGAAAGGCTCCTAAGGGATATATATATATACACACACATATAGGAAGTTAATATGAAAGGAAGAAGAAAGAGGGAGGGTGCTTCAGGTTAAGACTTGAATATTTTACACCCAAGACTATTAAATATAATAAAGGATTAATTTCATCATAAATCCTCAACCTATACGTCAGATTTTAAACTGGTTCTTGAATTTAAAAACGAATGAGCTTAACTTAGATCTAAACTTAAGCACTAAATCCTAGCTCGATTTTAACATATAGATAACGTGTATGAATTTAATAAATTTTAATGGAACTAGTTTTCTTTAATCAAATTCAAGTTATAGTAGGTAGACATGTAATTGAAATTAGAATAATAACAAAAAGGTCCTTAATGCTTACACTTTTTGATAAATTAGCACTTATTCTTCTTCTCCTTTTTTTAGTAGTTTTGCCTTCATCATTTCAATTTCGTGACAAATTTGTTTGATTTTTAGCAGAAATAGTAATAGTGCCTACGTGGCATAATCGTGTGTCAATATTTAATTGATATAGTTTAAAAGGTGTTGTTTTTTTTATATAATATCTAGAACTACTCATAACTCTTCTTCAACAGTTAAATAGAAGATAAACGTGCTTTAATGCGCTTAAATCTGCATCCTCTTACACTAACAACAATACCAATACTAGTTGAACTAAAACAATTTTGTTTTAAATGTTAAAAATTGCAGACCCGAATATCTAACCTAGAATCAGAAAGGGTAAAATTTGATATAAACTCTAACATTCTAAGTACAAATACTCAATACCCCCAGTACTCTAGATTTTTTTTTTAATTTCATATCAGGTATTAGGTTGTAAAATATATAAAACAACATCGTTTTAACCATGTAAATTAAAAATTGACACAGTTTCATGGGACATCAGCCCATTACATTATTAAAATGTTTTAAAATTTAGGACTAATTTGAATTTGCATCATAATTTATATACGTTGGGTGCAATTAATCCATATAATAATAAGCGCGTGGTTAAGGGGTGTCGCGTGTCAAAGTGCGGTTATTCAAAATTGGCGTGTGCTGCGTTTTTAATTTTCTACTATAAAGTTTCTACCGACGGTCGCCGTAAAAGCAAAAATTAAAAAAAAAAATTAATTTGAAGTAAACTACATTAATAATCAGCCCTAAATTATTTTTTGTCGTCCAATTATAAAAAATTATAGAATGTTTACTTAACTATTCGATTTTTTCGTTTTTATCAAAAGTCGTTACATTATTAATGGGAATATAACTTGTCACTTAGTAACTTTTAAAATTGACATAATAGCAACTTTATTCCTTAGTATTTATGTAATGTGTCAATTTAGTCTTGATTTTAAAATTTTAACACTCAACATTTATATATTGTGTAATTTGGTCATTTTTGTAATTTTTTTTCTTTATGATATTAAGGGTTAATTTTAAAAGAATGATAAAAGATAAAAATTGTTATCTTAAAATTTTGATTGTTTCTATTTTTGGCATATTTTCAATCAAATTTAGCTTATAATTTTTTTTTTAACTTTTTAAGTGATTAGGTCCAAAAGAAAAGCAAAACTACAAAAAAAAATACCAAATTACACAATATATAAATGTTGAGGGTTAAAGTTGCTATCTTTCCATTTTTAAAAGTTGTTGTGTGACCAAAAAAAGAAATTTACTAATAGTTGGATAACTATCGGTGTAATTCAAAAACAATTTCTAGTCCTTTTCTAATTTGATATTAAGCAAATTAGTCCCTTTTTAAAAAAAGGAGCAATTTAATCTCTGTCAATTTCGAAAGTGAGCGACTAATGATAGCTAATCATGGCATCAATATTTTACGTCAATTGTATATAATTTTGATTGGTATAATAACAAATTTACCCTTTGATGTTTACATATTCTATGTAAAGAATATGTAAGAGTTGCTAGCTAAATGGGTTAAATCAAGACCAAATTGATAAAATATGTAAAATTTGAGGCTAAATTTATTATTATACTAATAAAAATATATACAACTGATGAACTTTGTAATTAATTGTTCTATTTTTTTTTTTGAAATGTCCAATTTACTCAATATCAATATTGGGAAACTCATATATAACAAAATTAGGAACAAAATGCATTTCACATTTATACTAATATATACCGTTTTGTTTGAAATTTTCTTTAAATTTCCTTTATTTTTTAAGGGTTAATCTAATAGTTGTCCTTAAACTTTTATTTAATGTGCAATATATTGCTCGTATAAATAAAATATTTAATTTGATACATGTACTATTTTGTCGCATATTAATGTACTCTAAAGTCATAGTACCACTTAATTTACATATTGACTTGGCAACAACACATAAATAAATGGCACATATCATCGGACGATTGATTTTAGCATTTCAATATAATTTTTACCGATTGATTAAATTATTTGATTTTTGATTTTTTTTAAGAAATAAACAATTTATTTCAGAAAAACTTTAAACAAAAAAAATTATATTTGTTAAAAATTGAATGGCAAAAATTATAGTTAAAATACAAAACCAATCATATGACAGCAATTGACATTCGTTTATTCATTTTTGCTAAGTCAGCGTGTAATTAAATAATGTTAAGGCTTTGGGGTACATTGAATATACCCAAAAATAGCACGTCTTTCAACAGATATCACATTGCACTTTGGAAGAAACATCAGGGATCAATGTGATATTTTAAAGGTAACTTGACAAGGAAAAACATGTTTAATATTAAAAAAAATTTATTTAAGTCATTTATAGGTTATTATCATATCTGTTCTTTTTTATACAATGTCTAGAACTACTCATAACTAGAGTTGTCCATGGGTTGGGCCCCTATAAATCTTTAAGCATGATTGATAGGCTCGGGCTTGTCTGGGTCAAAAAATGGGCCTAAACTTTTACCCGAGCCCGACTCAAATAAAAAGGCTAAAATCTGGACTCGACTCGCCCGTATTAATTTTTTACTTTTTATTTTTATATAAATTTTTTAAAATATATATAAAATATACTAAAAATATTAAAATAAATGTTTACCAACAAATTGAAAATAAAATTTTAAAAAAATTATACTTAAATAATACTAACATAAGTGCAATTAACAAGAAAATACCTCTAAAATAATAGCAAAATTAACAATGAAACAAGTGTTATACAATATCCAAACATTAACAACAATATAGTAGCAATATAATAGTGGAATGGTGACAAAATAGCAGAGAGTTTTTTATTGCAAATTCGGGCCAGGTCAGGCTCAGGCCAAAATTATTTACCCAATGCTCAACTCATTCTCCAAACAGGTCTTATTTTTTAACTAAACCCATTTTTCAGACCTATATTTTTATCTAAACCCTTTCATTTTTTGAACTAGACCGAATGGCCCGACTCATGAACAACTCTACCCATAATCCTTCCCAAACTCATAAATAACATGATAAAGCGCTTCAGTACGCTAAAACTCACATCCTACTGGATTGACAATAATATTCATATAAATATTACAATCCATTTAAAAAGTGTGAAACTCAAATTAAAATTGCTTTCACCATTCACACTTCCTTTAATAAAACTATAGAATTATAAAAGCAAAGTCAAAATTGGAATTCTCTATTCAAATTTCAATGATTAACTTGGTAAGTAACTGCCACATTAAAATATTTTTAAAAAAAATTATTTCCTATTATTAATATGAAATTAAATGTTTGATTTACGTAAAAAATGAATTAATTTAAATTTAAAATAAATTTTAACTCGAATTTGAGTTACTCGAATAAATATTTTAAAATACTTTAAAACTAAACTAATTAAAATCTATAATGATTCGACTTGTAAATTAAGCATCAAATTCTAATTACTTGAACATAAAATAATATCGTATTTAAAATACGAAAAACTTCAATTTAATTATAAGGGATCGAGAACTGACCTTGCTCCTAACTAATTGGTATAATATCAATTTTAATCTCTTTTAATTATAAAATATTAAATTTAAACTTTTTTAGCTAAATTTTTAGGTCACCCCAAATAACAAATTCATGAGTTCGTCCCTAAAGTCAAGAGACGGATCATGTATGGAACTAAGCAATGTCTTTGAAGTCTCCATTTTATTTTGGGATAAAATAACATTTAGTCTTTAAACTTATATTTTTTACAATTTAATCCCTGAATTTAACAAATTTTCAGAGTTTTAATCAAAAGATGGCGTTCACTCTCTTAGAGTAATTTGCACCTTCTATTTTACCATTTCTTTTTTTTCCCTATTATAAATATTTCTACTTATAAATTATTTCTAGGTCAAATTGTTTTATTAGACCTTGTACTTCGTCTAAATTGTGGATTTAGTATATGTACATTAATTTGATTAACTGTAGTTGTTGTACTTTCCAAATCGATCAATTTTAGTCCTTATATTTTTTAAATTTTAAAATTTAGTCCTGACCAAATTACAATTGTTAAATCTTTTGGCTAAATTATGCTATTAATTTTATATTGTGCATAAAGTTATATATTTAATTTATATTTTCTAATTAGATTATTCTCAGCAACTATATTTTTCAAATTTCAGAATTTTTATCTTAACACAAATGAAAATTATTAAATCTATTAACTGGCTTTTTATTAATATGTCAAAATAGCAAATCGACATGACATTACACATATGATAATATATTTGTCGCGTCAAATTTTGAAAACACCTTAACTTAATGAAATTAATAACTACCATTTACTTAAGACAAAAATTTTAAAATTCTAAGAATACAAGAACCGAAAATGATAAAATTAAAATAAAAAAATAAGTCCACATATTACAAATATTAATAATAAAACTTAAACTTCCTTCTATATCACGTATGGTGGGAAAACGTATTAAATTTCAAATGTAATTCATATTGTTTTGACAAGATGGAATAACGAAGACTTTGCGCTGACCATGTCAACTCAACTGTATTTTTGGATATAAAACTGAAGTTTCCTCAATCATGGGAGTCGACGACCCTTGGTAATTTTTGTTAGATTCTTCTGTCAGCGGGTCTCAATCGGCTTTATTGAGCAGCTTCTAGGGGTGAAGGTAAAAATGAATTTTAAGAGGGGTAAAAAATAAATTTTAATTTTTATGATAGTAAAAATATAATATCACCATTTGAATAGTTTATATCTTTATAACTTTTAAAAGATTAAATCAAATTTTTATCATTTTAGAAGGGTTAAATAGACCGGTTCATGGTTCGACCCAAAAAGTAGAAGGATTTTGGCAAAAATATAGGCTTGAAAAATAAGTTTGGGTACAAAAATAAGACCCGTTTAAAAAATAAGCTAGGCCTTAGGTAAAGTATTTTTTGTCCAGGCCGATCCGAATTCACAAAAGGATAAAAAAATCTACTAATTTTTTGTTGTTTTAATGTCATTTTCTTGTTGTTTTCTCTCTATTTTGCTACCATTTCACTATTATGTTATCAATATTTTGTCGTTGTTGTTCAGATATTATGTAACGCTTGTTTTATTGTTAATTTTGTTATTATTTTAGATGCATTTGCTTGTTAAGTTGCATCTATCTTAGTGCTATTTAAGTATACATATTTTTCAAAATTTATTTTTAATTTGTTAGAAAATATTTATTTTAATTTTTTAGCATTTCTAATGTATTTTTATCTGGGTTGGGTCGGGTTAGGCTCAAGTTTAACATTTTTATCTAGGCCGGGCTTGAGTAAAATTTTAAGCCCACCCCCATGAACAACTTTAGGCCAAAGTGTAATTTTATCTTATTAATTTAAAATTTTAAAAAAATTAAAGGGTTTGAATGAATTTTTTGTTATTTTAGAGGGAGATCCCTTCCAACCCCTAACTACGAGAAGCTTGATTTTAAATCAATAAAAAATCTATAATTATCGAAAATAAAATGTTATTGCGAACTAAATGGCAAAAACCACTTAATTATCTTTATGCTCACCAAATCAAAATAAAATAAATTTAATGACAAACCGAGTCTAAATCATTGGTGCACATAGTTTATATATAGACATATATATCTTTAAACTAGTTTAATCTTGGCTTCTACAATTACAACCTATCAATATTATAATCAGAATCCAAAACCTCATTGTACGAGCCCATTTTGCCCGGGCCCATACCAGCAAACCAACCCAAACAAACCAGACTAATAAAACATTTCCAGTCCATTACAACAAAAATTAACCCAAAAATGCCCAAACCCAAATTCAAGCCCAAACCTAATAGCCCATAACAAACTTTCAGCAACAGCAAACCCTAGCCCCAACTGCCCATGAGCGCCGCATGTGTGCCACTCCACCTCCTCGTCTGCCACGCCTCCAGCCCACACCTCCACTCACACGCTTCTGCCACCACTGTCGGCCATGGCCACCTGCAAGAAGCCAAATATCAAAGTGACAAAAAAAATAGAAACTAAAAGGCTGTAAATCGGCTATAAAAGCCGAAAATCAGACGATTGTAAGGGGGCTTCCTCTCTTTTACGAACACTAGAAAATCAAAAGGAAACAAAGAAATATTGAAAGAATCAATCTCAATCAGACGATTGTTTTGTGAACAAGACATACCAAAAGCAGAACGATTTTTAGGGGATTTTTCCTTTTTGTTTTTTTTGCATTATAATTTCAGCATATTTTATTTCACCTTTTTTTCTCTTCTTGTGCATTCAAAAATGAAAAATGTAAGAAAAGAGAAATACGAGAAACTTACCTCCGTGGTCGCTTGTCGTCGGCCACCGGCGATAGTGGTGGTGCGGCGAAGTCGGCGACGGGGTTCGTAGTCTTGGAACCTTGGAACAGAAAAGGGAACCCCCCTTCATTTTTTTGGGATTCTTAGATTGTCTGAAAGAAGAGAGAAAGAAGTGGGGGCTAATTTCTTTTTTAGGGTTCTATTTATTTATTTATTTTTTGTTTTCTATTTATAATATTCCATAGGGCGTCGTTAATGGAAGAAAGACCTGTGCACTATTGCCCTAATGGGTAATTTGTGCCTTTGGTCCCCCCAAATTCTGCGGCACCCTCAATGAAACCTTTTGTTTCCTTTAATTTTGGCCATCGAATTTTGCGCCCTTTTCAACCTGGTCCCGCGCAAAACGATGCGCATACGGGACGGGAATATTCGCAATCGATCCCCCATATCCTCAATGCCTTTTATTTCAGCCCCTTAGCCACCTGTTATATTTATTTACAGTTTCAATCCCCAGATTCTGTTCCGTTTCCATTTTCATCCTTAGTTCTTTATTTCATAAATATATATATATATATATTTACTTTTCTTTCAAATTATTTTGTTTATTATTATTAGTCTCCTTGTTCATTTTGATTTCATCTTATTTTCTTTTTTAAATTGTGTAGATTTTTATGTCATTTCATCTAAGCGGTTTTATTATTATTATTCTTTCTTTCTCGTATCATTTATATTAGATAATTTTATTTACATATATATATTATTTTAAGTTTACTGACATTTCAAATTTTTTTATATGTATATCGATTTGCTTTTATTATTGTTTGTTTTATTTTATGTTTAAGATGTATTATATATGTTAAATATTATAAACTGCTTTCTATTGTTTCCTTTTAAATTGTCATTTTTATCTTCATTTTGAACCCATTTTATGTATTATTTAGTTAAAATTGTTTTATTATTTACACTTGTTTTACATATCTTTTAAACGCAACTTATTTATTTAAAAATGTTTTATTTTTTTCGTTTCAAAGATTTTTCTTTTCCTTCGTATTACTTTATATACATTATTTGTTTTATCTTATATATATATACCATTTTTTTGTGTACATTATTAACCTTAAATCTCTTGTTTTGCATTATCTATTTTAAACTCATCACTATCATTTTAACATCGTTGTTATTTTTATAATACTCACCGATTTTTTTTATATATGTATACATTTATCTATGTTCTCATATTCTGTAATTTACATGCATTTCTTATTTTATGGCTTTAAATCATACATGCATACACATTTTTACATAATTGTATTTATTGTCATCATTGTTATTTGGTGTTTGTTTATTTATTCATATACCCTTGTGCTTTTTCTAAAATGTTAGTTCTATTTATTTATTTGTATGCTTTGTTTATGTAATCGCCTCGTCATTCCATTTTGCCTATTGTATTGTTGTTACTCACTTTATTTTGCTCACTTTGTCGCATTCGTTATTGTTTTGTCAAGCATTGACACTAAACACCAAAAGGAAAATTTTTCTAAATAAGGCAATATTTCGCGTTTGGAAAATCGAGATAACGTACCCTAACGTGCTGGGTTTCGATTTCTCGTTTGACTAAATAGCCAAATATCCTCTTAAAGCTTCAAAGTATGGTTTCATTAAACTATAAGGTGATCTTGGTTTCGATGGTTTAGAGTATCGTGTCCTAACGTGCTGGATGTGATATTCCTTCGGAACAAGAGAATCTTATATTTCAATTCATGTTATCAGAGTTTCTTTTAAGGATCGTATTTTTAAAACTCTTCAAATTTTCAATTTTCGACACTAAGACACTAATTAATCAACTAGGTACCAATTTTGGGCGTATCGAGGGTGCTAATCCTTCCTCGTGCGTAACTGACTCCCGAATTCATTTTTCTGAATTTCGTAGACCAAAATCGTTGTTTCAATAAAATTAAATCATTTATTAAAAACAATTACTTTTTGAGGTGACCCGATCACACCTCGTCAAAAAAGGATTGGTGGCGACTCCCGTTTTCATTCTTTTTTTTAAAATCCAAGTCGACCCCGTTTTTCAATCAAAAAAATTGTGTCAACAGCTTGGCGACTCCGCTGGGGACAATAAGAGAGTCAAGCCACGTGTTGATTATTTCTTGTCTTTTTGTTGAAAGTGGAAAATTCGATTTAAATTTACGATCCTTTCGTTGCATCTCTTTTGTTTTGAGTTATATTTTTATCGTGTTCTGTATTTTATTTTATACCTCTGCACATTCCATTGCATGACCGTTGGTCACACCTTTTAAGTGGGAGTGAGAAACTACGCCTTCGTGAGGTTTTCACCTCCGCATGGGATAGTGAATCGCTTCCGGGATACATCCGTACCTATGTCTTCGTGAGATTTTCATCTCCGCATGGCCATAGGGAAATGTATTCCCCTGAACTGAACTCGGTCCATATGAGCCTATAATGGGTGAGGATCGAGGAATCTGCTGGTTCAGGTACCCTTACTCTAGAACCAAACCACATATAGAGAGACCTAGGAGCCTACCCTACGTAGAGCCACTCCAAACCCCTAGTGGTCACCCGAATTGCTTTATTTGTTATTTATTCTGCACTAACGTGTTTTGTTATTGCATTGTATTACATCATCCTAGGAAGGAGGTGTTGATTCATATTTGATTGCTAAATAGAACAGTTTGTCATAAGAAAACAAATTTTTTTGATAAAGTGGATTATAACACGGTTGTCTAAATATGGTCCAAGTGAATACATGAAAGAAGGCTGATAGTCCGTGAAGAAATACAAGACTTTGCTTCATTGCCTAAAGACAGAAACTAACAAAGATTATTCGAGAGCTGTCATGTCTTGACTTTCTTAAAAGAGCTGAAAAGTATCATAGAAATAAGTGAGCAACGAGTCGCAGCCTGGATCAAGCAAAAAAAAGGAGTTAATATAGACATCTCTTGGAGAATTCGTCAGACTCGACCATAAGATCCAGATATGAAGAGGAAGAAAAGTGTCTTCACTTGGAATATGAGAGAAAGACCGTGTATGTAGTCCCTTTTATGTAAAGGAATTTGTTTTCTAGAAAAGTTGTTCCAATGAAATTAAATTCAGAATCAATGTATTCCTTTCTTTTTGCATTCATGCATTTGCATTACATTACATCAAAGAAAAGAATGTGTTGATTCGAAATTCGATTCCTAAATAGAATAGTTTGTCATAAGGAAGCGAATTTCTTGATAAAGTGGATTATAGTGCGGTCGCCTGAATATAGTCTGAGTAAACACGATGAGAGAAAGTTGGTAGTTCACGGAGGAATACATAATGTAATTTCTAGAGATTCAAGCCAACGAAGGCATGACGAGAGAAAGCCGGAAGTCCACGAAGGAATACATGACTTGATTTAATTGCCAACGAAGATTATCCAAGAGCTGGCACTTTTTGATGAGTATCATGGAGATAAGCGAGCAAGAGATCGAGGCTCAGATTAAGCAGTAAGGAGCTAGCAAATGCATCTTTTGGAGAATTTACAGGGTTTAACCATGAAGAAAATATCAGCGTTTACTTGGACTATGAAGGGCAATACCACATATGTAAACTATTTTCATGTAAAAAAATCTGTCTTTTAGAAAAATTATTCTAATAGAATTAAATTTAGAATCAACGCCTTCCTTTCTTTTGCATTCATTTCATGCATTTGCATTGCATTGCTTTATTTTGCATTAGACTTTCCCTAAAATGACCCTAATTAGGTAAAATTATCCCAGTTAACTTGGAAACTGACAAAAGTCAAATGACTAGGCATCTTTACGTTACACGATAATGAGCAAAGAGTTGTAATGCCTTGAACAAGTCAAAAGCCTGAAAAGAATATCGAGGAATTTCAATGATATATCCGAAAAGGGAACTGAGGAATAAAAGCCTCCAAACTTTTGCATATTTGGGAGTGTTTTGAACAATGAGACTATGGAAGAGATCCCTGTATTTTTAGAGCTAATCTAGAGTAATATTCAGAACACTTGTTGCCCTAAGCCTGGGGGTGATAAGAATCTTTTGCAAAAGGCACATGTCCAAAATCTAATTTTAGTGAAAACTTATCATTCAGTTTCATCTTGAGCAAATATTCTTTCATTCTTTTCATTCCCTTTATAATCATACTATGCATACAAGTATTCTTAGATTCTTTTATTTGGGCCTCCATTTGTTCCAATAACAGGTCTTCAGATATCAACGAGATGAGTGACGCTGTTACGAATTCAGAGTCTCTATTTGAACAAGACATGAGTATAGATGATCCTCAAGATTTTGAAGGTGACCAAGACAGCGTTTTATCTCCGGATTTGTTAAGAATGATGGAAGAAGAAGAAAAACAAATTCTACCCTATAAGGAATCAGTAGAAGTTGTGATCTTAGAAGAGGGCAGAGAGGTAAAAGTTGGCGCTTGCATTGCCAAGGAAACAAGGCAAGACCTTGTTGAGTTGCTTCAAAAGTTTAAAGATGTCTTCGCATGGTCCTACCAAGATATGCCAGGGTTAAGTACTGATATCGTGGTACACCGATTGCCTATAAAGGAAGAATGCAAACCAGTCCAACAAAAGCTTCGAAGGATGAGGCCTGATGTCTTGCTAAAAATAAAGGAAGAAGTTAAGAAGCAATTTGATGCTGGTTTCTTACAGGTGGTCAAGTACTCAGAATGGGTAGCCAATATAGTCCCTGTTCCTAAGAAAGATGGGAAGGTGCGAATGTGTGTGGACTACAGAGACTTGAACAAAGCCAGCCCAAAAGATAATTTCCCACTGCCTCATATCGATACCTTGGTAGACAATACGGCCGGATACTCACTGTTCTCTTTCATGGATGGTTTCTCCGGGTACAACCAAATTAAGATGCTTTCTGAAGACAGGGAGAAGACCACATTCATAACGATGTGGGGGACGTTTTGTTATAAAGTAATGCCTTTTGGGTTGAAAAATGAGGGAGCAACGTGTCAGAGAGTCATGGTAGCATTATTCCATGATATGATGCATAAAGAGATAGAAGTTTATGTTGATGACATGATCGCAAAATCCAGAACAGAAGGGGAACACGTGCAAGTTCTGAGAAAACTGTTTCTAAGGTTAAGGAAGTTCCAGCTAAAACTTAACCCAGCCAAGTGTACTTTCGGGGCGAGATCAGGAAAATTGCTAGGATTCTTAGTCAGCGAAAAGGGAATTGAAATTGACCCAGACAAAGTTAAGGCCATACAAGAATTACCTCCGCCAAGTACTCAGAAAGAAGTTCGGGGTTTCCTAGGAAGACTAAATTACATCGCTCGATTCATTTCACAATTAACTAAGAAATGTGACCCCATATTCTGTCTTCTTAGGAAACACAATCCAGGTGTATGGGATAAAGAGTGCCAGAAAACTTTCGAAAGAGTTAAACATTACTTGTCCAACGCCCCAGTACTGATGCCACCTTGCCCTGACAAGCCACTGATACTATACTTGGCAGTATTTGAGAATTCCATGGGGTGCGTGCTCGGCCAACATGATGAGTCAGGACGAAAAGAAAGAGCGATCTATTATCTCAGTAAGAAGTTCACTGAATGCGAAACGAGATATTCGCCAATTGAAAAATTATGTTGCGCATTGGTTTGGACTACTCGGAGATTGAGACAATACATGTTGTACCATACGACTTGGTTAATCTCAAAGTTAGACCCTCTGAAATACATGATGGAGTCAACTGCTCTAAACGGAAGGATGGCCCGATGGCAAATTCTACTATCTGAATTTGACATAACCTATGTGAATCAAAAGGCTGTAAAAGGGAGCGCGATAACAGATTTTCTAGCAAGTAGAGCCCTGGACGATTATGAGCCTTTGAACTTTGATTTCCCAAATGAGGATCTGATGTATGTGGCAACTACTGAAGCAAGCACACAAGAAGGCAATACTTGGAAATTAAATTTTGACGGAGCCTCAAATGCCATGGGCAACGGGATTGGGGCAGTCTTGGTATCTCCAAACGGTGATCATTATCCTTTCACCAGTAAACTAGATTTTGATTGCACAAATAACATGGCGGAATATGAAGCATGTATCATGGGAATCCACGCGGCTATGGAACGCAAAATTAAGGTACTTGAGGTATATGGGGATTCGGCATTGGTAATTTATCAGCTCAACGGCGAATGGGAAACAAGAGACCCTAATTTGATTAGTTACCGAAGGATAGTCCTAGAATTGATTGAGGAGTTTGACGACATCACTTTTTGTTATCTCCCACGAGACGAGAATCAGATGGCCGACGCTTTAGCTACATTGGCTTCCATGATCAAAGTAAATAGACCAGAGGATGTGAAGCCTATCCAAATGAGCATTTATGGTGCTCCAGCCCACTGTTGTAACATTGACGAAGAAGAAGAAAAGGACGACAACCCTTGGTATCAGGATATATTGCGATACGTGAAAAATCGTGAATACCCAAACCAAGCAACTGAGAATGACAAGAGAATGTTGAGGAGGCTGGCCAGTGATTACATCTTAGATGGAGAGATCCTGTACAAAAGAGGAAAAGATCAGGTGCTGTTAAGATGTGTGGACGCTGTGGAGGCCAAGCAGATCTTGGAAGAAGTCCATGATGGTATTTGTGGAACACACGCTAACGGTTTCACAATGGCCAGACAGATCATGAGATTTGGATATTATTGGTCTACCATGGAAGGAGATTGCATCAAATATGCTAAGAAGTGCCATAAATGCCAGATTTACGGAGACAAAATTCATGTGCCTCCATCACCTCTTCACGTCATGACTTCCTCATGGCCTTTCTCCATGTGGGGCATGGACGTCATTGGGCCGATATCGCCAAAGGCTTCAAATGGACATCGTTTCATTTTTGTAGTGATTGACTACTTTACTAAGTGGGTAGAGGCTACTTCTTACGCCAACGTCACAAAGGCAGCTGTCAGCAAGTTTTTAAAGAAGGAAATCATATGTCGGTATGAAATGCCCGAAAGGATTATATCTGACAACGCATTAAATTTGAATAATAGCACGATAGCAGAGGTTTGTAGTCAATTCAATATCAAGCACCACAACTCATCGCCATATCGTCCAAAGATGAATGGTGCGGTGGAGGCAGCCAATAAAAATATCAAAAAGATTGTGGGGAAAATGACTGAGACCTATAGAGATTGGCACGAGAAGTTGCCATTCGCCCTCTATGCTTATCGAACGTCCGTCAGGACTTCTACCGGGGCAACACCATTCTCTTTGGTTTATGGAATGGAGGCAGTGCTACCAATTGAGGTTGAAATTCCCTCTCTCTGAGTTTTTTCAGAACTAAAGTTAGACGAAGCAGAATGGGTCCAATCCCGATATGATCAGCTGAACTTGATTGAAGAAAAGAGGTTAAGAGCTATCTGTCATGGTCAAATGTACCAGAAACGAATGATGCGAGCTTACAATAAGAAAGTTCGTCCTAGAAACTTCCATGAAGGGGACTTGGTACTGAAGAAGATCCTTCCCATACAAAAAGACTTCAGAGGAAAGTGGATGCCAAACTGGGAGGGACCTTATGTAGTAAAAAAGGCCTTTTCAGGAGGGGCATTAATTTTAACTGGGATGGATGGCAAAAGCTTGCCTAATCCTGTGAATTCGGATTCAGTGAAGAGGTACTTTGCCTAAAAAAAAAAAAAGGGAGAGGCCAAGGCGAAAACCCGCAAAGGGCACCTTGAGACCAAAGGGGCTTTGAATTGAAAACCCAAGAATGGGCAATTCAAATTTTCGATCAAAGATGAGGCATAGAGTAGTTTTGTCTTCTCCGAATTAACAAGAAGGAGAGACGCTACATCTTGGGGCATCAACAAAGTCTTTTAGGATTTCTAAACACAGAGTTTGTGCAGAGAAGCTCATGCTGCGATATCTGGGGCACCTGTTTTTTATCTTATTTACATCTTAGCAAAATTTACTATTTGTTCATTTAGAGCTCTGCTCTCAATAAAGTTCCATCTTATTCATTGTGATAATCTTTTTCATCATATCTCAGCAAAATTTGCTATCTTGATTGATTTATTCATTTCGAGTTTTGCTCTCAGCAAAATTTTATCTTGTCCATCTTGATAATCTTTTTCAAGCATTTTTCATTAAAATAATGATTACTGGACTGGTAATATTCAAGTAGAAGGAGTTCTACATATTACTCTGAAAGCTTCTAAATAGTACGAGGACCTGAAACAGGACTATTGTTTAGAACTGACCAAACTTAAGAGTTAGAAGCATTGGAGGAAGAATAGTCTAAATTGCAACTATTTCCTTAGTTTTTTCTGTCAAAGATACCAGCTGAACGAGAAGGGGCGGTGATAGAACCGTTAATAAATTTCGAGTAATGACAACCTAAGCATTTAAAAAGAGATCATTCTCATGACATTCTGCAAATATCATTCATACACATCTAGTTAGGAGCATTTGATCCACTCTGATCATGTCATCCTAAACACTAGGCGTAAATAGGTCCATAAAATTAATTTTTTAGGTCATATTCCCAGAGAACAGATCAAAGATAACAGGTCCTATCTTCCTATAATGATTGGAAGTGGATCGACGACGCAGATCTTGTCTTCCCATATTGGTGGCGAAGTAGATCGCAGAAAGCAGATCTTGTCTTCATGTATTGGCGTGAAGTAGATCGAAGATAGCAGGTCCTATCTTCCTATAATGATTGGAAGTGAATCGACGACGCAGATCTTGTCTTCCCATATTGGTGGCGAAGTAGATCGCAGAAAGCAGATCTTGTCTTCATGTATTGGCGTGAAGTAGATCGAAGATAGCAGGTCCTATCTTCCTATAATGATTGGAAGTGGATCGACGACGCAGATCTTGTCTTCCCATATTGGTGGCGAAGTAGATCGCAGAAAGCAGATCTTGTCTTCATGTATTGGCGTGAAGTAGATCGAAGATAGCAGGTCCTATCTTCCTATAATGATTGGAAGTGGATCGACGACGCAGATCTTGTCTTCCCATATTGGTGGCGAAGTAGATCGCAGAAAGCAGATCTTGTCTTCATGTATTGGCGTGAAGTAGATCGAAGATAGCAGGTCCTATCTTCCTATAATGATTGGAAGTGGATCGACGACGCAGATCTTGTCTTCCCATATTGGTGGCGAAGTAGATCGCAGAAAGCAGATCTTGTCTTCATGTATTGGCGTGAAGTAGATCGAAGATAGCAGGTCCTATCTTCCTATATTGATAGGAAGTGGATCCAAGATGCAGATCTTGTCTTCCCATATTGGTGGCGAAGTAGATCGCAGAAAGCAGATCTTGTCTTCATGTATCGGCGTGAAGTAGATCGAAGATAGCAGGTCCTATCTTCCTATATTGATAGGAAGTGGATCCACGACGCAGATCTTGTCTTCCCATATTGGTGGCGAAGTAGACCGCAGAAAGCAGATCTTGTCTTCATGTATTGGCGTGAAGTAGATCGAAGATAGCAGGTCCTATCTTCCTATATTGATAGGAAGTGGATCCAAGATACAGATCTTGTCTTCCCATACTGGTGTTGAAGTAGATCGAAGATTGCAGATCTTGCCTTCCTGTATTTGGCAGAGAAGCAGATCGAAGATTACAGTCTTATCTCCCTAAGTAGTAGTGGAGCAGACTAAAAACACAAATCTCATACCCATGGAGTCGTAGCAGAGTAGATTGAAGCTACAAGGCGTATCTGAAGTTGCAGAAGAGTGGATCGAAGCAACAAGACGTGACAGGTTGGAATAAGGCTACTTGAAGAAGATGAGCACCAAAAAGTCAAGACTCGGCAAGACCGGGCAAAATTGGCCCTTTTGATGTCTTTGCTCTATTCTCGTTACGCGAAAATGAGCAAAGAGGGGCAGCTGTACGAGCCCATTTTGCCCGGGCCCATACCAGCAAACCAACCCAAACAAACCAGACTAATAAAACACTTCCAGTCCATTACAACAAAAATTAACCCAAAAATGCCCAAACCCAAATTCAAGCCCAAACCTAATAGCCCATAACAAACTTTCAGCAACAGCAAACCCTAGCCCCAACTGCCCATGAGTGCCGCATGTGTGCCGCTCCACCTCCTCGTCTGCTACGCCTCCAGCCCACACCTCCACTCACACGCTTCTGCCACCACTGTCGGCCATGGCCACCTGCAAGAAGCCAAATATCAAAGTGACAAAAAAAATAGAAACTAAAAGGCTGTAAATCGGCTATAAAAGCCAAAATTAGACGATTGTAAGGGGGCTTCCTCTCTTTTACGAACACTAGAAAATCAAAAGGAAACAAAGAAATATTGAAAGAATCAATCTCAATCAGACGATTGTTTTGTGAACAAGACATACCAAAAGCAGAACGATTTTTAGGGGATTTTTCCTTTTTGTTTTTTTTTGCATTATAATTTCAGCATATTTTATTTCACCTTTTTTTTCTCTTCTTGTGCATTCAAAAATGAAAAATGTAAGAAAAGAGAAATACGAGAAACTTACCTCCGTGGTCGCTTGTCGTCGGCCACCGACGATAGTGGTGGTGCGGCGAAGTCGGCGACGGGGTTCGTAGTCTTGGAACCTTGGAACAGAAAAGGGAACCCCCCTTCATTTTTTTGGGATTCTTAGATTGTCTGAAAGAAGAGAGAAAGAAGTGGGGGCTAATTTCTTTTTTAGGGTTCTATTTATTTATTTATTTTTTGTTTTCTATTTATAATATTCCATAGGGCGTCGTTAATGGAAGAAAGACCTGTGCACTATTGCCCTAATGGGTAATTTGTGCCTTTGGTCCCCCCAAATTCTGCGGCACCCTCAATGAAACCTTTTGTTTCCTTTAATTTTGGCCATCGAATTTTGCGCCCTTTTCAACCTGGTCCCGCGCAAAACGATGCGCATACGGGACGGGAATATTCGCAATCGATCCCCCATATCCTCAATGCCTTTTATTTCAGCCCCTTAGCCACCTGTTATATTTATTTACAGTTTCAATCCCCAGATTCTGTTCCGTTTCCATTTTCATCCTTAGTTCTTTATTTCATAAATATATATATATATATATTTACTTTTCTTTCAAATTATTTTGTTTATTATTATTAGTCTCCTTGTTCATTTTGATTTCATCTTATTTTCTTTTTTAAATTGTGTAGATTTTTATGTCATTTCATCTAAGCGGTTTTATTATTATTATTCTTTCTTTCTCGTATCATTTATATTAGATAATTTTATTTACATATATATATATATATATATATTATTTTAAGTTTACTGACATTTCAAATTTTTTTATATGTATATCGATTTGCTTTTATTATTGTTTGTTTTATTTTATGTTTAAGATGTATTATATATGTTAAATATTATAAACTGCTTTCTATTGTTTCCTTTTAAATTGTCATTTTTATCTTCATTTTGAACCCATTTTATGTATTATTTAGTTAAAATTGTTTTATTATTTACACTTGTTTTACATATCTTTTAAACGCAACTTATTTATTTAAAAATGTTTTATTTTTTTTTCGTTTCAAATATTTTTCTTTTCCTTCGTATTACTTTATATACATTATTTGTTTTATCTTATATATATATACCATTTTTTTTGTGTACATTATTAACCTTAAATCTCTTGTTTTGCATTATCTATTTTAAACTCATCACTATCATTTTAACATCGTTGTTATTTTTATAATACTCACCGATTTTTTTTTATATATGTATACATTTATCTATGTTCTCATATTCTGTAATTTACATGCATTTCTTATTTTATGGCTTTAAATCATACATGCATACACATTTTTACATAATTGTATTTATTGTCATCATTGTTATTTGGTGTTTGTTTATTTATTCATATACCCTTGTGCTTTTTCTAAAATGTTAGTTCTATTTATTTATTTGTATGCTTTGTTTATGTAATCGCCTCGTCATTCCATTTTGCCTATTGTATTTTTGTTACTCACTTTATTTTGCTCACTTTATCGCATTCGTTATTGTTTTGTCAAGCATTGACACTAAACACCAAAAGGAAAATTTTTCTAAATAAGGCAATATTTCGCGTTTGGAAAATCGAGATAACGTACCCTAACGTGCTGGGTTTCGATTTCTCGTTTGACTAAATAGCCAAATATCCTCTTAAAGCTTCAAAGTATGGTTTCATTAAACTATAAGGTGATCTTGGTTTCGATGGTTTAGAGTATCGTGTCCTAACGTGCTGGATGTGATATTCCTTCTGAACAAGAGAATCTTATATTTCAATTCATGTTATCAGAGTTTCTTTTAAGGATCGTATTTTTAAAACTCTTCAAATTTTCAATTTTCGACACTAAGACACTAATTAATCAACTAGGTACCAATTTTGGGCGTATCGAGGGTGCTAATCCTTCCTCGTGCGTAACCGACTCCCGAATTCATTTTTCTGAATTTCGTAGACCAAAATCGTTGTTTCAATAAAATTAAATCATTTATTAAAAACAATCACTTTTTGAGGTGACCCGATCACACCTCGTCAAAAAAGGATTGGTGGCGACTCCCGTTTTCATTCTTTTTTTTAAAATCCAAGTCGACCCCGTTTTTCAATCAAAAAAATTGTGTCAACACTCATTTAAACATAATTTCATTATAAAAAAGTTAATAACCAAAACTCACTTAATTCCAATAAAAAATGTCCAAATAATAATAAAAAATACTCAAACAAGTGACTAAATAGACTTAAAATTACTTAAACTTAAAATGTTAACAAATTTTAAAAAAGGCCCCTCAATTTAATTCGCACCAAATTAAATAAAAAAAAATTTAATTAAACTATTTAATTAATAATTACATTGGATAAATTAAATGAGGAATCATGATTTAAGCTTTCATTAGGGAATACTGTTTGCACTACAGGAAAATAGATTTTTAGCGGCGTTTTTTTTGCCAAGCGCCGCAAAAAACGTCGCTATATGCAACGCCACAAATCTAAAAAACGCCGCTAAAGACCAGGATCTTTCGCGGCGCTTTTATAAAAACGCCGCTAAAGACCTGGACCTTTAGCGGAGCTCTTTTAAGAAACGCCGCTAAAGACCAGGACCTTTAGCAGTGTTTTTTTACAAACGCCACTAAAGATCATGACCTTTAGCAGCGCTTTTCTCACAAACGCCGCTAAAAATCATGAACTTTAAAAAATATATTTTATTTTAATTAAATAATATTTATTTCTATGTTAAATATTATATTATGTTTAATTTTTGAAATTTGAACTTTAAACAAATTTGAACTTTTATGGATAAATAAAAAATATTAATTAACTTAAATTTTCCATTAAAATTTAAACTTCAAAACTAAATATAAAATTTAATGAAATTAAATTTAATACATAAACATTGATTCAATATGTAATTTAATACATAAAAAAACACACAGGCAGAGACACACAAAGTATTACAATTTCTAAAACAAAATTCATCCTGCTGAGAATATAATGCCAAATCATCATCACCTCTCATTGCAATGCCTGCATATATAACTTAGTGAAGTACTTTGATCTTGATCTTGGTTAAGACTTGTTCCAGCAATAAAGAAAATTGTTAAACGGAATCTCGGTCACCTGACTGAGCAAAACAAGGAAATTAGCTATACCATCTACTGTAATGAAAGTGAAATCAGTAAAAAGTAAACCCATAATAAAAAAACTGATGCTAGGCTAATCGTAAATGCTACTGTAGTGAAAGTGAAATACAGAAATTATACATAATTGCTACATGTTTTGATCCAGACGAAATGCTATCCTCCCTATATGTATGTGCAGGACCAATTACCAGGCGGTGATGCTCTGAATTATGCTAGATGCCAGATTTGAAGCTTCAATACAAGAGAGACTATCTATTGTATGAATATTAAAATGTGGCCAGAGATAACTTACGTAGCACCGAGGAAGAAAGCAAGGGTAAGATTGAAGCCGAACAGAAACACTGAAACAACGGCAGTGAGAAGCATTGCCACTAAAGTAGAATAGACCTGCACCACATTGAATAGACAATGGAACTTCAACTGAAGGATTCAAAATGGTTACTAATATGCTATGAATGTACCATTTGATCCCTTTTATCACTTCTCTAAATAGGCTGATGTTTACTTTATGTTAAAAAGTTAATTTGCATAAGATTTGATCCATCGAAATAATTTTAGTTTCGAGTGTGGTTAAATAATTCACTGGACACGTGGAGTATATCATTAGGAAGCTACAAAGTCATTCCTTAGCTTCAATTTCTTTCGAGGAGGCTTCTAGTATGCAGCTAAAGATTCTTAAAATATTATTAAACCGCATACCACTTAGCTTGGGTTGCAGCAACGTTGTAAATAGTATAATCAAAAGACAGAAGATGACATTCTTGCTCAATAAAATAAATCACCTTACTTACAGGTTTCAGCAGCAAGAAAACTGGATATTACATATAGTGGAAGCAGAGGAATAAACAAGTAACCCAATCAACTTAAGAAAGAGAAGCAACTTCCTTCATTATGCCATGCAAATGCATGAACATTACTGATAACCATGACATGCCTAACAAGTTTCTTAAAAAATCAGAGAGATGGATGTAAATGCAGACAAATCAATGATTGACTAACATGAAATTTTGGGTCATATCTTACCTTCACAATATTGTCTGCATATTTCATTACCATTGATATAGCAATTCCACTGCAAATGAAACAAATATAAGCATATTTCAGAAAGCAAAATATGGAAATTAAAAGGTCTTTAAAATAGTACTTCACTAGGAAAACATTAGCAAGCTTGCAAGCAGTCAACAAAGCATCTTGAACTCTAGCAATCTGGTAAGTGTTTGAAGTTAAATACATTAGCTTAAGCCATCAATATTTTTGAGGTATTGAGAAGGAAATAAAAGGAAAGCTTTCGATGGTGCAAACACTAACAATGAAAATGAAGGAGGCCATATAACAATGATTTTAGGAAGACTTAAAAAAAAACTTTCTTTATAAAATGATTTTCAGAAATAATTCAATATAAAATGATTAAACGATTTTCAATCATTTAGGTTGTTCCTTGACAGCAAGTTTAGAGAGTTAAGAGGAAATAATTGACTGAGGGTGGAAATGCTATGAAATATAAGAATGTCACATGATGCATTCTAATAGGCTTCATGTGTCTGGGTTTCAAGTATCAAAGTGGACAAAAAAAAATGATATAATTAACTAATTAAGGGTCAAACCATCAATAAAGCCTAGAAGTTAAGATTCAATCTAATATCTTTTGCCATTTGCTGTTCAAATACATTCATTATTATCATTAACAGGTGTAAGGAATGCTTTATAACATCCTATCAAAAGGCTCACAGACAACTTGTAATGCCAAACTTAACCAAACCAAAAGCATTATTGCAATTAAGGATGAAATGTGTTTTGACTGAAGCACTTGGGTTTTAGAGTTGACATGTAAACTAAATAATAATAATTTAAAATTGAAAAAATGTCAGTCAACTTTCTGCAATCCCAACAGTTATCAAGCTGTGTAATGAATTCATGACTTACAAGTTCAACTTTATATCAGCTTCTTCTACTATCATGTTCAAGAGCTAGAGTTGGTAAATTGCCATGGCCTCACCATCAAGAATAAGAAGCTCGCTGTAACGCCCCAATTTTCGGGAATCCTGTGAATGTTGGCATAGGTTTAATTATGTTAGTGGGCCTCTAGAAGGCCCAAGCTTAAGATAGAACCCGGTAATTTTAGTTAATTTTTGTTCCATAAGAAAAAGGGAGTGAAATTATGAAATAGGACCTATGTGAAAATGTTTGAAAATGCTATAGGCTAAATTGAAGTGGCCAAATAAATAGGAGTGCAAAATAGAAGGATTTGCATGACAAACCTCCCATTTTACGTGAAGTGGCCAGCCATCATGTTGTTGTAGACAATATGAGCACTTGATATCCATAATTTATTGTACAAATTGATACAAATTGATAATAGGTTAGGTAAATGTTCCATGATAATGGGTTAGGTAAATGTTTCATGATAAGAATTTCATGTCATTTGTATTAAAGAATTAAATGAATGAAATATGAAGTTTTATTAAAAGAAAAAGGGGTGAAAAGAACAAAGTTTTGTCCATCTTTGTTCATCATAGCTGAAAGTTAGAGAAGAGAAAGGAGAGGAGAAAGCTCTTGAGTATTCGGTCATTAGGAGGAGGAAAATTGAAGGTAAGTTCTTGGTACCTTGCTTCTATTTTGAGGTTCATGAGTTCTTCTTGATTCTACCTTAACTCTTGAAGCATATTTTGGTTTTTGGTTGTGTTGTGAGCATTTGGTCCTGAATTAAAATGAAGGAAATGGTTGTTGTTTCATGTTCTTTTGATGAAAAATGGAAGATATGTGAAGTTGAGCCAAACAAATGAGCATGCATGTGCCTTAGATGCTAAAGGAAAAAATCGGCTAACATGTTGTGCTTTAAAATGATGAAATGGAGATTATGCTTAAGTAAAATCATAGATATGTCATGATTGATTGGTGATATACATGTTTAAATAACATGCATGCAAGATAGGTGTATGAAAGAGTGATTTGGTAATAAATCTGCTTGGGACAGCAGCAGTAACGTGACTTTGGAAAATCACCATAAATTGTGAGAGATGAATTAGAAGCTGAATAAATTATGTAATTAAAGCTTATTGAGTCTAGTTTCTAATGAAATAAACAAGAACATATTTTGAATTCTGTACAATGAGAAATTTGATTCGTAATGAAGAGTGGTCAGATTAGTCAAACAGTGAAACATGGGAAACTTTGAGAAAAATCTGGTATTGATTGGCTAAACCAAAAATTCTGAAAATTTTATAGATAGAAGATATATGAGTCTATTTTCAAGGAAAATTAACGGAACTTGATTTGGAGTTTCGTAGCTCCAGTTATAAATGATTTAGTGACTGTTGCTCAGGAAGACAGCTTGCAGTGAAATTATGATTATGTGGTAAACATTGACAAAAATTTGTTAATGAGTTGCTTATTGATTTCTTATAAGCTTACTATGATCTGTAGGTGTGGTTGGCCGAATATTGTAAGGGGTTAATACGTAGTTTGTATTTGAATAGTTAGATTAACGTGTTAGTAATCCAATTGTAGGCGGTTCGTGTGTGGATCTCGTCAGCATATCGTCGGAAACAGGTGTGTAACTAACACCCTCTTTCTTAGTCTAGATCGTCAAAAGTCGAAAAGCCGAAATGCCGAAAACCGGTATTTTGTAGATTTGCGAGTGTGCGAATGCTCGTGAGGTAAATCGATTAATGTTTTTGGTAAGCTACAATGTTTGGACTGCAAAGTGCATGATTTCTGTGCCCTCGATATTTTTGGGCTTAATGGGCCAAAATTGGAATGATGGGCCAACGGGCCCAATTCGGTAAGAACCCTCGGTACGTGATTCTGTTAGTACGTGAAAAGTAGGAATATGCATGAAAAACCCTGAAATAGATAAATTACTGAAATACCTTTAAAAGTGGAAAATTTACAGTTTTACCCTTAGTAGATAAATTACCGAAATACCCCTAGAGTTAAATTGACCTAAATGCATGTTTGACTGTTGTTATTTACTGCATGCCATGTTGTTATTATCTGATGCATGGGATTGGGATATTGACAGAGGAAGTACTGAAAGTGGCTTGTCCACGTACTGGAGGCTTTGCCTCAATTTACTGTTAACTGAGCAGCAAGGCTGCAACTGTGGAGTGTTGGGCTGGGTGGGTTGAGCTATTCCCCACATGGAGTGTAGGGCTGGTACAGGTGGAGTGTAGTGGTTGGTGGGTTGAGTAGTCTCCCCAAATGGGCTTGCATATGTTATTGATGTAGCATGTATTTTGAAATGGGCCTATGGGCCATACTGTCATCTGAATAAGGGGCTAAGGCCCAGTTTATTGTAATCTGAAAAGGGCTCTGGTCTAGTACCACTGTTACCTGAATGGGCTTAGGCCCAATAGGCTTGAGCTGACTTGAGCTTTGAATGGGTCTTCCTTACACACTGAGTTTCCCCAAACTCACCCCTTTTATTATCATCCACGCAGGAAATCCCCAACCATAGTGGGCTTGGAGCTGTGAGGGAATTCGGAGTGGCCACCCGTTCTGAAAGTTTGATTTTCTTCTGGTGAACTGGACATCCTTTTATTTACGTTTGAAGTTTTTGGGCTTTTAAATGTAATAAGGCCGCTTAATTATTTTTGATGGTTTTAATATGTATTACTAAGATAGGTAATACTTATTTTAACTGTTGAAATTGGATAGCTTTAGGGCGCGTTTTCAAAAACAACAATTGATTTCAAAATAACACGACAACAAGCAAAGCTTCCGCAATGAAAGTATTTTCCAAAATTAATCACTTTTCCTAAAAATGACTTAATCAAATCGGTTTCCTAGAAATATCCATGACGTTAAGGTGTGGCAATGGTGGTATGCATGTCTAGGATTGGATCCGAAGGGAGCTTGGTACTTAAGCAGTCTGATGGACTCACCACCTCTTTTCCGGTTTCCTACCTGGTGCACAGCTTCCATTCACTTTAACCCTTAATGAATTAATCTTTTGAACATCAAGTACGATTTTCTGGACTTAGAATGGAAAATTTTTTTTAACATTTTTGATGTGGCATGTCGGATCCGGCCATAACTTCTGGGCCGGGTTTGGGGTGCTACACTCGCCATTCTTGAAGCTCTTTGTTGATAGTTTTGCTCTGAACTGTGTAATAACACCGAAAGCATTAAGTCAAACACTACAATCTGTTGTTAAATTTTGAAAAATATAAAGGAGAAGTAAAAGTGTTTATGAGCAAAACTATCAACAAAGTGCTTTCGGTGTATGCAACTTATCTGTTGTTATATTTTTTTACTCAATTCAGGAGCAAAAATGTAAAAAGTGTTTATGAGCAGAAGAATGCTTACATTTAAGGCAATGATGAATTGATACAGACACTGTGCTTTTGAATTTATCTATCAAATGGAAAGCAGGAAACATTAAACAGAGGATACAAACACTGCTTAAGGTGATATATATATGATACAGAAGATTCATAATCATGAGCAACAAAACTGCATCACCAACATACAAGCACCACTTTTGGTTTCATGTACCAGATAATTTTATGCCACAGAAGTGCAGATGACAGTCGATTGATGAGACAAACCGTTTGCAGGCAATCGCATGAAATATAATAAAATTAGCATCCAAGAGGTAACAATTCTAGGTTCACAATACCATAGAACAAAGATGCAATCGTTACACAATCAAAGATAGGTCAATAAGAAACTAAAAATAAGCTTAAAATGTTGTATGAAGGCTTTAGATCGACATCACATAGAATGACAAAAAGATTAAAGCATATTAGAATAAAGCAAGCAGCAAATAGCGTCCAGAGTAATACAATAACAGTACAAGTGCTTGGATTGCATATTACATATTTTAAAAAAAAGAAACTTTAAATAAAATGAAAAGTCATAGACAGACATAGACATGATTTACCGAAGTACTGAACAATCAAACCGAGAACTTATTTAAATAATTAAAAACAACTATGGCGTTTGATCAAAGGGCTTCCTTAATGTTAACAGCAGGATTCGCAGGAATGTTAACATACCCTATTTTTTTAGGGCTAAATTCTTCGTCAGACTCATCATCCTCATGGTACTCGCAACGGGCCGTGAAGATAATCCAGACCAAGTAAATGGCGGTGGCAGTGAGAGAGCCGCGAAGAGATATATTATGTAACGAAACTGATAGCAGAAAGAGAAATTTCAGGTGACTTTTTCTTTTTCAATATACTTGACAGTAGATGTCGACAGAGATACAGCAGCGGGCTACCGACGGAGATGCAGAGGGCTGCCGATTTGGGGAAATTAGGGGAAAAGATAAAGGGAATCGGGGTAGGGGAGAAATGGTTTGGGAAAAATAAAATGAGAAAGAAAAGAGAAGAAATTTGAGTGAAATTTTAGGATTTCTTTGGGGAGGGGGGAGGGAACCGATTTTGGGGAAAGAAAGGAGGGAAGAAAGAAAGATTTCTTGTCAAATTTTGGGATTTCGGGGGGAAGGGGGGAACGAAAAAGTCTAATGCATTTTGGGTAACAAAATGGCACCGTTTTGTGTAAAAAATTTTGCGGCGTTTTTTATAAAAAATGCCACTATTACTTACTTTTTGCGGCATTTTTAATAAAAACGCCACAAAAAGTCATTTTCCCGTTTTTAAAGGTATTTTTAATAAACTTTATCATTATCTCTTAAATAATTTAAACTATATTTAATTATATGTATACACTTAAATTTTGATAGAGATACATTTCAGAATTATATATGAATTTCGGTTTGATGTGTAATTGTAGACTTGAAATTCTAATTGTGCCTTAAATGTATAGTTAAAACTTTAATTTTGATTTAATCATACACGTTTTAAAAAATAAATACATCAATATATTTTTATATTGAATAAATATAAATATTTATGTATGCAATATATAAATATAAAATGATGTTATATCAATAATTGTGTTCATAATTTATGCTTTTGGGATTTAACCCATTTTGATATATATTTTTAAAATAATAATTTATATTAATCTTATTTAGATTTATATTATAAAAAAAATCCAAGATACACAAGTTAAGTAGTTCACTATATTTACCCCTAAACCCTAACCTTTAAACCCAAAACCCTAAATCATAAATCATAGACCATAAACCCCAAACATTAACCTATTATTTAAACTATAATCATAATTTTAATATATTAAAATTAATCTTATCTCTTTTACAATTATATAATAAATTATTTAATATATAATTTACAAAACATTAATTAATCTAAGCCTTAAACCCCTAATCCTTACCCCCTAAACCCTAATTCATAAACATAGTCTATAAACCCTAAAAACCAAACACTTAACCCCTAACTCCTAACCTCTAAGTCTTAAACCCCAGCCCTTAAACCATAAACCATAATCACTAAACCCATAATTCATAAACCTTAAAATAGTAACTCATAAACATTAAACCCTTAACCAAATACCGTAAAACCTAAACTATAATGATAATTAATTCAATATTTTAAAATTAATATTATCTCTTTTACAATTATATAAGAAAATATTTAACATATAAATTAAAAAACAATTACTCATATACCAAAAATCTTTAAAATATAAACTAAACCCTAAATTCTTAATCCTTAATCCCTAGACCCTAAATCCTAAATCATAAAATATAAACTCTTAATCCTAGACCCCTAACCCTTAAACCATAATCCCTAAACTCATAATCCATAAAACTTAAAATAGTAACTCGTAAACCTTAAACCCTTAACCATATGCCCTAAATCATAAACCTTAAACTATAATGATAATTAATTCAATATTTTAAAATTAATACTATCTCTTTTAAAATTATATAAGAAAATATTTAACATATGATGTACATCAACATCCATGTGATGTTTTTTGGGGTTTAGTATTTTAGGAGTTATAGTTTAGGGTTTAAAATTTTTTAAGGTTTAAGAGTTTAGTGTTTTAAGGATTATAGATTAGTGTTTATGATTTTTTGATGGGTTTAGGTTTTTAAGGGTTATATGACTTTTAGCAGCGTTTTACCGAAAGCGCCGCTAATACTTCGATTTTTAGCGGCATTTTACCAAAAACGCCGCTAATGCTCTGGTTTTTAGCGGCGTTTTACCAAAAGCGCCGCTAATGCTCTGGTTTTTAGCGGCGTTTTACCAAAAGCGCCGCTAATGCTCTAGTTTTTAGTGGCGTTTTACCAAAAGCGCCGCTATTGCTCTGGTTTTTAGCGGCGTTTATTGCTCTATGTTTTATAATTTTTGTGACGTTTTTTGATAAAACACCGCTAAAGCCCTATTTTGAAATATCACTTGTCATCTGATTGGTTTGCGGAATTGAATTAAGAGAGTTAATTGATTTTTTAATTTCCTTTTATGTCATGACTGGATCCAAATTGATTGGATTAAACAAATTTGTTGGAATATATGTGTACTTTTTGTACAACTTTTGCAATTACTTCAATTGAATCACTACAAAAATCAATCATTTAAAACAAAGAATTAGATGGATAACCAGTCCATATTGGAATCCCAGTAACCACACCATAATCTCTTCGTCCATCAATGGGAATTCCCAGCCCTATCGCCGCCGCATTACCACCACCACCACCAGCCTGTGAAGAACAATCCTGCAAAGGCTCTTTCACTCTCAACGAAACATTAATAATCCCATTCTTCAATCCCTTGGGATCCCTTAACCGGTAACTCAAGAACTGCAAACAAGCTGCCGGCGAATACCCTCCGACGAAATCCATCACCGGTATCCTTGCTAACCCCACCGTTTTTTCCCCTCTGGACCCCTTGCATTTGACTAGAAGGGTTACAAACCGCGTCTGTGACGGCATTTCCATCACCAGCTTGTCGTTCCACGAAGGATAGCTACCTCCTTCTCCGTCGACCTTGGTCGCCTTGTTGTTGAAAGGGTCGACAGAAACGACGACGTAGGCGTTCTTTTTCACCGGTTTGTTGTCGATTCTCAGGTCTTCTGCTGATAAAACTGTGATCTCTAGAGTACGAGACTTGGTCTCCATTGATAATGAAGATTGAAAATAAAAAGGTTTCTAAGTATTGGGTTTTATTGGAAATTATGAGAGGCTATGGCTGATTTGAAGTTTTGACAGAGTTACATACATATATGTGTGTATATATATATGTATACAGAGGAAGATGACATGAAAGGCAGTGGAAAGAGAGAGGGTGGTTCAAGTTAGACCGTAATATCTTACAACCATTTTAGACTTTAAAAAAAAAAGGGTTAATTTTACTAGACATCCTAAACTATATCTCTGGTTCTAAATTGATCTTTAATCTACAAAATGTTGACCCCTTTTAGACAAGTCTTCAAAATGTTGCCCATTTGGAGGTGATGAACCCTTCAACAGGTTGGTATTGTCTTTGGGTTAAGTTGGGATTTTGTTCTCCAATTCTACAAAGAGCCTGAGTGTCTGAAAAGGTTGCTTGCAACACGAATTCACAAAGTGAGAATGCTTTATGGGGATGCACATTGGTAGGGTGCCCCTGACTTATGGCATATTTGTCATTGTGAAAAAGGGATGGTACCAGTTGATCTAACCAAAAGAAATGGTAGCATATGTGCCCTTAAATGCCATTTAGGGCTTGGGTTCAAACCTTATCAAAGGAAAATGGGCACTATTTCCTTGGTAGTGGCCGTGTGTCGCGAATGGCTCAATTCGACGAGGCATTCTTATTACATGAACTCTGTGCGGCTTTCAAAAGAGTCGGGGGATAAAATACTGACTTAGAACAATGCCAAACTTGTTGAGGGATTTGTTGACTCTGTGTGAATGAGTCAAAAATCACTCAATATAAATAAAAGCCTTCCAGGAACTTAAATGTAAGCTTAGGAGTTAAATATTAGCTTGGAATTAACAAGGAGCATATTTAAAACATATGTATCCATATCACATGGACAGTTTGGATTAAACATTAAAAATAAAAAGATGACCCTTATGATTTTAACACATTAGATTTAAACTTCTTAATACAATAGGTGGACACACATTTAAAATCTTATTGACATAATTTAAATATGCTTTACGTTAAATCCACACCGACATAATTTAAATATACTTTACATTAAATCCAGACCGACTTTAATTCTCAAGTTGATACCTAGACTAGCAGAAGGACTTGATTAATATGGACTTTATCAGAATATTTCAAATTTTGGGACCAATTTAAAATTAAGATCATAATTTAAGGATCATGTCGGAATTAACCCATATAAAAATGCGCACGTCTTGAAGGGGAGCGTGTCATAGTTGGGTCATTCAATATCGGCGTGTGCTGCGTTTTTGAATTTTCTACTCTAAAAATTTCTAGTGGCCGTCGCCGTAAATTCAACCTTTAATTTAATATTTAATATTTTGTACATAATTTAATATTTAAATATTGCCAAAGACAAATCTTCTTATCTTTTAACCCTATTTTAAGGGAAAAAAAATTACCATTGAAGATAAAAAATTATATATTCGAAATTTGAATTACGAATTTATTAGATATTATCTCATAAATAAAATTTTAATTTCTTTAAATTTAAATTAAAAAACTAAAAATAAATATAAGTATTGAAAAATACAATTTGAATCATATTCCTTCTTAAATCTTACACGGAAAAGTCTTGGAAAAAAAACATATTTAAAAATATTTTCAACTTTGTGTGAATTATTCTTAATATTTAATTTTAACTATGAAAAGGAATCAATTTAATTTCATATTGATACTTATCAATTAAGTCTTAACTCGATTGACATAAATATTATTGTTAATGTAGGAGGACGTAAGTTAGAGTATATTGAAATGCATTATTCTTTTATTTATAGATTAAAAAAAAGATTATAAATAATTATAAACATAGTATAAAAAGCACATATGATGAAAAGATTATTAAAAATATAAGAATGAAATTCAAATTAAAATTGGATAAGGAAAGTTTAGCAGACATGCTTTAATGAAACTTTGGAATTATAAAAAGGAAATTCAGAAATAGAAATTTTATATTAAAATATCAATAGTAAGTAATTTTAAAGAAATTATTTTCTATTATTAATTTGAATTTGAATGTGACAAGTAATGTCACTTTTTAAAGTATAATTTGGACAGTTTAATTTGAAAATTGTGGGCTGAATTTTGTGTTAAACAACGGGAGTTGAGCTGTTTGAGAATAATGAAATACAGCTGCCACTTTTTAATTGAAAATTTAATTTAATTTAAAAATAAAAAGTTTATAATATTCAGATTGGTTCCGCTTAAATTTAAACTGTTTCATTGATTTAAATTTCAAAACTGATATAAGTTTGAAATAATTCATTTAAAATAATTTAAGTTAATTAATTTTATGATAATTTGGCTCTAAAATTGAGTCTTAAACCTAAATAATTCGAACAAAAAATAATTCTAAACTGAAATTATCTAAATTTATATTGAGTAAAAAAATTTTAAAATTTAAATTGTTCTAATATAAAATAAATCAAATTTGAAATTGACACGAATTTAAAATGACTCAAGCATAAATAATTTGAGCATCAATTGATCAAAATATATACCGACCCGACTTAAAAATTAAACCTAAAATTCGAATAATTTGAACATAAAATAACTAAAAATTATTAAAATTAAGATAATTTAAAATTTTTAAAAAAATTAAATTAATCAAATTTAAAATCAATTTCACCGACCCAATTCACAAGTCTAATTAAAGTCAAGTGGCAAAGCTGTGCATGATGGATGGTGAGTGTTCGCAGGATCATGGAAGGAACTAAGTAATATCAAAATTTTAATTAATTTTGGACCATTTGATTGGAAATTTCAAGGCTAAATTAATTTGGTTAACTATCCTTTGACTTTGAAGTCTTCATTTTATTTTTGGGTAATAGCTTTAGGTATTTAAATTTAGCAACTTCATCTGTTTTGTACCTATATATTTTTTTGTCGATTTTGGTACTTGAATTTGACAATTAGATCCATTCTGATCATTGAACTTAAAAAATGTAGAAATTTGATAATTTGACACTCTAAGGTAATTCAAGTGATAACATGACACAATCTTAAAATACCATTTAGCCCTAATATAATGGTAAAATTACACTTTAATTCTTCCAAAAAAATTATGATTCATCTTTGCTCCATTCATAAAGCAATTTTCTAACTTCATCTATGCAACTAATTGTCAAGTTTAAATACCAAAAATAAATAAATAAAATACATATGTCAAAATGGACTTAAATATCAAATTTGAAAACCAAAACTTATAGTAACCCTTTTATTTTTAACCCTATTACACTCTCCCTCAAACCAACGTGATTTGCACTTATATTTTACCAAAATCTTTTAAAAATTATAGTAATTCCTCCTTAATCACGTGTGGTGGAAAAATTGTATAACAGCTAATAGATTATTCACATTGCTTTGACAATCTGCAAACGGGTACTTTAAGTTGACCATGTCAACTCAACTGTGTTCTTTCTTCTTGGATAAACTGAAAAAAGTTGATGAATCATGGCCTTGAGAGCCAACGCCTCTTCCTATACTTACATCACCACTCAATCGTCACTACACTACATCATGATTCATGAGTTGCATTGAGTTAAAGCTGGATTGATTTAAAATTTAAAATTTAAAATTTAAAATTTATTTTCTAAACTCTGGTTTGTAGCACCCTAAACCCGGCCCAGAAGTTATGGCCGGATCCGGCATGCCACATCAAAAACGTAAAAAAAAAAAATTCTATTCTAAGTCCAGAAAATCGTACTTGATGTTCAAAAGATTAATTCATTAAAGGTTAAAGTGAATGGAAGCTGTGCACCAGGTAGGAAACCGGAAAAGAGGTGGTGAGTCCATCGGACTGCTTAAGTACCAAGCTCCCTTCGGATCCAATCCTAGACATGCATATCGCCATTGCCACACCTTAACGTCATGGATATTTCTAGGAAACCGATTTGATTAAGTCATTTTTAGGAAAAGTGATTAATTTTGAAAAATACTTTCATTGCGGAAGCTTTGCTTGTTGTCGTGTTATTTTGAAATCAATTGTTGTTTTTGAAAACGCACCCTAAAGCTATCCAATTTCAACAGTTAAAATAAGTAATACCTATCTTAGTAATACATATTAAAACCATCAAAAATAATTAAGCGGCCTTATTACATTTAAAAATCCAAAACTTCAAACGTAAATAAAAGAATGTCCAATTCACCAGAAGAAAATCAAACTTTCAGAACGGGTGGCCACTCCGAATTCCCTCACAGCTCCAAGCCCACTATAGTTGGGGATTTCCTGCGTGGATGAAAATAAAAGGGTGAGTTTGGGGAAACTCAGTGTGTAAGGAAAACCCATTCAAAGCCCAAGTCAGCTCAAGCCCATTGGGCCTAAGCCCATTCAAGTAACAGTGATACTAGGCCAGAGCCCTTTTCAGATTACAATAAACTGGGCCTTAGCCCCTTATTCAGATAACAGTATGGCCCATAGGCCCATTTCAAAATACATGCAACATCAGTAAACATATGCAAGCCCATTTGGGGAGACTACTCAACCCACCAACCACTACACTCCACCCGTACCAGCCATACACTCCATGTGGGGATAGCTCAACCCACCCAGCCCAACACTCCACAGTTGCAGCATTGCTGCTCAGTTAACAGTAAATTGAGGCAAAGCCTCCAGTACGTGGACAAGCCACTTTCAGTACTTCCTCCGTCAATATCCCAGTCCCATGCATCAGATAATAACAACATGGCATGCAGTAAATAACAACAGTCAAACATGCATTTAAGTCAATTTAACCCTATGGGTATTTCGGTAATTTATCTCCTAGGGGTAAAACTGTAAATTTTTCACTTTTAAAGGTATTTCAGTAATTTATCTATTTTAGGGTTTTTCATGCATATTCCTACCTTTCACGTACTAACAGAATCACGTACCGAGGGTTCTTACCGAATTGGGCCCGTTGGCCCATCATTCCAATTTTGGCCCATTAAGCCCAAAAATATCGAGGGCACAGAAATCATGCACTTTGCAATCCAAATTTTGCAGCTTACCAAAAACATTAATCGATTTACCTCACAAGAATTCGCACACTCGCAAATCTACAAAATACCGATTTTCGGCATTTTGGCTTGTCGACTTTTGCCGATCCAGACTAAGAAAGAGGGTGTTAGTTACACACCTGTTTGCGACGATATGCTGACGAGATCCACACACGAACTGCCTACAATTGGATTACTAACACATTAATCTAACTATTCAAATACGAACTACGTATTAACCCATTATAATATTCAACCAACCACACCTACAGATCATAGTAAGCTTATAAGAAAACAATAAGCAACTCATTAACAAATTTTTGTCAATGTTTACCACATAATCATAATTTCACTGCAAGTTGTCTTCCTGAGCAACAATCACTAAATTATTTATAACTGGAGCTACGAAACTCCAAATAAAGTGCCGTTAATTTTCCTTGAAAATAGACTCATATATCTTCTATCCATAAAATTTTCAGAATTTTTGGTTTAGCCAATCAATACCAGATTTTTCTCAAAGTTTCCCATGTTTCACTGTTTGACTAATCTGACCACTCTTCATTACGAATCAAATTTCTCATTGTACAGAATTCAAAATATATTCTCGTTTATTTCATTTGAAACTAGACTCATTGAGCTTTAATTACATAATTTATTCACCTTCTAACTCATCTCTCACAATTTATGGTGATTTTCCAAATTCACGTTACTGCTGCTGTCCCAAGCAGATTTATTACCAAATCACTCTTTCACACCTAACTTGCATGCTTGTTATTTAAACATGTATATCACCAATCAATCATCACATATCTATGATTTTACTTAAGTATAATCTCCATTTCATCATTTTAAAGCACAACATATTAGCCGATTTTTCCCCTTAGCATCTAAGGCACATGCATGCTCATTTGTTTGGCTCAACTTCACCTATCTTCCATTTTTCATCAAAAGAACATGAAACAACAACCATTTCCTTCATTTTAATTCATGACTAAATGCTCACAACACAACTAAAAATCAAAATACTTCAAGAGTTAAGGTAGAATCAAGAAGAACTCATGAACCTCAAAATAGAAGCAAGGTACCAAGAACTTACCTTCAATTTTCCTCCTCCTAATGACCGAATACTCAAGAGCTTTCTCCTTTCCTTTCTCTTCTCTAACTTTCAGCTATGATGAACAAAGATGGACAAAACTTTGTTCTTTTCACCCCTTTTCTTTTAATAAAACTTCATATTTCATCCATTTAATTCTTTAATACAAAAGACATGAAATTCTTATCATGAAACATTTACCTAACCCATTATCATGAAACATTTACCTAACCTATTATCAATTTGTATCAATTTGTACCATAAATTATGGATATCAAGTGCACATTTTGTCTACAACAACATGATGGCTGGCCACTTCATGTAAAATGGGAAGTTTGTCATGCAAATCCTCCTATTTTGCACTCCTATTTATTTGGCCACTTCAATTTAGCCTATAGCATTTTCAAACATTTTCACATAGGTTCTATTTCATAATTTCACCCCTTTTTGTTATGGAACAAAAATTAACTAAAATTGTCGGGTTCTATCTTAAGTTTGGGCTTTCTAGAGCCCACTAACGTAATTAAACCTATGCCAACATTCACAGGATTCCCGAAAATTGGGGCGTTACATGGTTAGTCTGATTTAAAAATTAATCTAATATTTAGTTTACGTTTAGCTAAAATTTAAAATGTTAAAGTCGAGTTTGACCTGGTTTTGCTTGTATTAATATTTTAAAAGTTTATTTTTATATAAAAACAAATTTAAAAAAATACAAAATATCTAATACACAAAAAATATTAAAATAAATATTTTTCAATAAATTGAAAATACATTAAAAAAGTTTTTATATTTGAATAACATTAAGATAGTTTTTACAATAGTAGTAAAATTAATAATAAAATAGAGTTAGACAATACCCAAAGAATAACAATAAAATAATAACATTATAATAACAAAATGGTGGCAAAAGAACAATGAAAGAGAAAGTTTAGACTGATCCAGGCCGGGCCGAGCAAAAAAACTCCCACCCAAATCTAAATAGGCCTTATTTTTGTCCAAGCTCATTTAATTGGTTTATATTTTTACTCATTTGAGCAGACCTTTAGGCCTAGATGAGTGACCCAACTCATGATCAACTTTAATCGTCATCACTTTGTGATTAATGTTTTTGTAATGTATGCTAAGTGAAGTTAATAGTTTAAACTTATAAAGATTAGTTTGATATTTATGAGAGTTAATTAAAGATATTAGGTTAAAAAATGAATTTAGGTGGAAAGATTAGGGGTGAGTTTGGATGGGCAGTGCGTTTACCTGCGATTAGTGTAAAAACAGCGGTGGCGGTGAGATTGGATACTGTAGCGGTACTGTAGCGTGAGACAAAAAGTAAGCTAAACGCACTACACCGCACTACACCGCCGCCCCAAACCCACCCTAGATTCGTTTAGATTATAGATTCACCTTAGATTTTTATATTTAAAGTTTGAGATTCATTAAATTTGTTTTTACTTTCTTAATCATAGTATTTATAAAAAATAAATATAAAATATTAAAATTAATATATATAACTTAATCCGTGTGAATAGCATAGAATAAAAAAACTAATTTATTTAATATGATATATAATATTTAAAATAAATATTATTTAAGTTGTTAATGTTTAATATTTGAATAAAAGAAAAAAAATTGTATATAACAATAGAAAATATTAAATTAAAAATAATATATGTTTTTAATAAAAAATTAAAAAATAATATAGACATGCATATAAGCATAAAGGCTAGATATGCATGTTAAAATGTATAGTTTTTACCCAATATAAGTATCATACTAAAAAAAATCACATTAAAATGTTAAAACTCAAATATTAAATAATTATTAAACTTTAAAAAATTTAAATAAGAAAAAAAAATATTCTTTTATAAAAATAAACAAGTTTAAATGTCATGCAAATTATAATAGTTCAAAATAAGGATATAAATTAAAGATAGTATATAATATAATTAACCCAATCAAATTTAGACAATATATATAACTATTCAAAAAAATAATTTATATTGCCAAAGCCCAAAAGGCTTATTTAACATTCCCCTTCTTAAAAAAAATTTAAAGGAAAATTATGATTAAAATAATTTTTACAATTACAAATAATGGTGTATAATGTTGTAAGATCTTCACACATGATTAAATTGGTTAAATTATCAACTAAATCATTAAATTAATTATTAGTAAAAAATTAAAAATAAAATTTATTATTAATTGAATTGATTAATTTTTAAATTTTTATTTTTAAATATATAAAATTAATCAAATCATCTATTCTAGATTCAGTGTGTGACTGATGGATGAAACAATAAAGTTATAAAAATGGAAATCACTTGCACAACCTACGTTGCTTCATTGAATTAAAATAGTTTAAAATTGAAAAAAAATTAAAATTTATACATTTAATCCGAAACATTTTAAATTTCTTTCCACCAGCACTTATTATTATTTTATATTTACATATAAAGTAAGCATGTAGCATAAATATATGATTTAAATAGCCATATTCAATCTTTTATTGATACAAATAATTAAAAAATAATTAAAAGCAAAAACAAAAACAAAAACTACTAATTTTCCATTTCCCATGCTAATTTTCATGAGAACAAATAAACCTAAAATTATATATATTGTAATGAAAGGAAACAAATTGTTTACATTACATCTTACTGGCTTAACATTTATCTCACGCACACACAAAAAAAAATACAAAAATCAAATACATTAATATATTTATTTGGATCCTACTAATGGGAATATAGAAACTAAACTCATTATCACCAGCTAATGATCTAGTCATAACCTCGGATGTGCTTTGTTTTCGAGTTTAGGAGACTTTGTAGGTGATAAAGGAAGCTGATTTATATTGTGATTGTCAGCTTGTGTTCTAATTTGAGTAGTTCTTTTTCTAATGATAGATGGTGTGTTTTTAAAACTTTTAGCTGCACTATTCAATATTGATTCCAGACTAATGTAACTATTTGTATCAGGAAATTTACCAGTCATCTCATTGCTTGAGGACCCAAAACAAGAAGCTGAAACAGGAGCCTGTAATGAATCACTCAATGGTTGAGATGAAGATCCGGCATGCATTCTTGCAAGAAAGCACTGTGAAGTTATTCTTTCATGATCCCCAAAAGTAACATTATAGTATGATCGAGAATCACAAGAATGCATTTGACAGTTTCTTGGCAGAGGATCACAAGAGTGCACTCGGCAATTTTCGATAGTCAGATCTTCGTATCTCTTAATAGATATGTTTAGAGAAGATGGTTTCATTATCCCATTTGCATCTTTACACATTGAAAAGAAACTGATACTTCTTCCATGATCAAGATTCTGTTCAAGTGGTTTGCTTATGTCTAATGATATGCACTCCGCTTTTGGGCTATGATCGACTGCATTAATTCGAGAAGCAGCCATAGCGTCTACTTTCTTCCTCACCGAGGAGTTCCAGTGATTCTTTATCGAATTTTCTGTCCTGTAATAGGGAAAAATAAAGCTGTTGTTCATTTATTTTGTTCTGCATAGATCCATTGGATACTTTACACATACCTGCCAGGAAGAAGCTTTGCGATTTCCGCCCACCGGTTCCCATACGCCCCGTGCGCACTAATAAGAATCAATTCTTCGTCTTCAGTCCAAGCAGTTTTCTTTATATCTGGATTCAAGTGATTACACCACCTGAAACAAAAATGTACATATCAGAAAACAACATATGAATCAAAGCTATACGTTATCATGTTATCGACAAGTGATCAAGCACCTTTCTCGACATTGCTTGCCGATACGTCCTGGCAAGAATTTAGCTATTTCAGACCATTTCTTCTTCCCTTGCTTCTCCACAAGCTCAAAGATAAGATCATCCTCCTGAAAGACCGAAAGGGAAAAAAGAATAAAGCATTGCCATATCTAGTCTTCGACAGAGTCTTATCTGATATATAAAGCCGATACATAAAAAAGGGGGAAAACATCATTCCAATAGCAACCTCTTTGGTCCAAGGTCCTTTAACAAGATCGGGATTTAAAACCTTCTGCCATCGATGCAGGCATTGAACATCTGTTCTGTGAGGCACCGATTCGGCTGCAAATGATTAGGAAAACCATGTAAACAATCAATGTGCAACATGATACACTAAGAGATCATGTTCTGTCACACTTCATTTAAACACCAACACACACATACCTATCTTTTTCCAGTTTTTGCCATTAAACTTTTGGACAGCAATGGTCAACATGTTGTCCTGTTAAAAAAGACAAAGCTAACATTAGCAACTAATAAGAAACAACAAGTTAATATAAGCAATGGGATTCAATTAAATCGCAATAAAATCACCTTCTAATTCAAGCAATCTCACACACAAACACTAAAAGAGTCACTAAAGTTGAAACACTCAAAAGGATTCAACTTGCAATCATGTCACGTTTATCACATTTGTGTGTTTATGAATATCGTTCATTATTTAAATAGCATCTAATGGCACTTATCGTGCACATATCATCATTTAAATACTAATGATACTAACCTCCTCCTCTGTCCAACCTCCCTTAGTTGATCTTCTAGTAGGACCCGAAATCCTCCTAAAAGAACAAAATAAGCCTGGTTAGAGCAAAATTTACGATGAAATATATACACATTCATATTCATAATTGATATAAAAAAGAGTTAAAATAAGAGAAAATTAAAATACCCTTGAACAGATACTGTCGATTGAACAGCATCAATGGTTGTGGTGTTATTATCAGTATCAATTTGTTCCATGCTTGAAAATACACTAATCCCAATATAAGTAACTTTTTCTAAACCCTAAACGAAGCCTTAACCAGCAAGGCAGAGCCACAAATCCTTTTTTTTTTTTTCTAAACAAACCTTCAAAACTTGAACTTTGATCTTAAATCCAATGAAACATAAAAAAGGGTTTTCTTTTTTTCGAAAAGGACTGTTCTAAAAAGTTTCTAACTCCTTTAAAAAATATTTGAAATAATTAATAAAATCCAATAATTTAAAAAAAAAAAAAAAGAAAGAATGAAGGGGAATTGATGATATTAATAGATAAATACAAGAACTGAAGAATAAGTAGCAGAGTTGTCAAGAGCTATCTTTTTATTTTATCATAAAAATTGGCGGGAAAGTAAGTGATGGAAAGCTGGGAATAATAGGAATATATATATGATTTAATTAGAAATTTTAAAATTTTAAAATAAATTTATTAACAAATTTAATCAGCATATATTTTAAAAATAAAGGATAAATATCAAAATTACACATGAACTATGGTTTAATGTGTACTTGTATACGCGAACTTTGATTTTGTGTAATTTTATACACGAATTTTTGATATGATCCAATTCTTGTAAATTATTAACACACTTATAGATATAACATCATTTTATGTTTATATACCGCATGCATAAATAATTATATTTATTGAATATAAAAATAATTTAATGTATTTATTTTTTTAGATGCGTATGATTAAATCAGAATTAAAGTTTTAAGTATACATTTAAACCACAATTAGAGTTTCACGTGTAGATTACATCAAATTAAAGTTTATGTACATAATTATAAATTAAATTAAAATTCATATATAATTTTGAGATTTATCACTTAAAAAAAAGCATTAAAAGTCTTATATAAAAAATAAGTTGTTAAACCATCTCAAAAATGTCTACTAGTTGGATGGATAACATTTTTTTTGAAACATTCAAATTTTTAATCTTTTTGTTTTATTTTTTGCATTTAAATTTTAGATAACGTTTTTTAAAAATATTAAATTTTCTTTAATTTTTTGTTATCTATCTATATTTTTATAAAAAAATTTAGCCCGAACAATAAACACGACTAGTGCGACTCAAACCCAAATCACATTTGAGCCGATAAATACTTTTAACCATCATACTATTACATGTAGTTTATAATCATCCTTCTTCAAATAGCTAAATTACAATTTTCACATATAATGTTTAACTTTGTTAATTTAGTTAAACAATTTATTCCTGAATTTGTAGCAACATTTTATTTGAGGACCAACTCCTATTTGTCCCTATCAAACTTTATTAATTTAAGCTCTCTATTTTCTTTTTCTTTTTCTTTCTAATATGAAACTCACTCTTTTTCTTTATATATAGAAATCAGATTAAAATAGTTTCTGTATTATTAAATTAATTATTAAAGGGATTAATTTAATCTAGTCCCTATAATAAAGCGATTTAATATTTGCTTTTACTTATATATATAATGACAAATTAATTTATTTAACCCTCTTTATATAAACAATCAGGTTAGAACGAATGAAAAAATTAACGTTCATTAACTTTGTTAATATGGAATCCACGTGGTATGACATGTCAGTAATTATTTTTTTTATTTTTTATAATTTGTAATAATTTTAAAAAACAAATTTTATACTTTTTAAATACATCTTAGAACACCCATAAGCTCTATACAAAGGTTTGAAAGCTTGCAGAGTGTAGCAAAATGTCATAGAAACTCTAAAATATTTCTCTATAGCTTATTTAAGTGTCGTAAATTTGATCTTACACTTATATTCTTTTGTAACCATTAGATTGAGAGGACTTGACCTATAAATAGAGAGATATTTTTTTTTATTAGATTGAGAGGACTTAACTTGCATATATTTAAAAAAAAATTATATAAAAAAATATATTGTTAAATCATTTCAAAATTGTCTGCTTGCATGGATAATTTTTTTTTTGAAATATTAAATTTGTTTTA
Source organism: Gossypium hirsutum (assembly GCF_007990345.1). Lineage (NCBI taxonomy): Eukaryota > Viridiplantae > Streptophyta > Magnoliopsida > Malvales > Malvaceae > Gossypium > Gossypium hirsutum. Next base: position 79,828,015 of record NC_053435.1, read on the forward strand.
GTTTTTTGTTATATATATATTTTTTAGTTTTTTGTTATATATATATTTTTTAGTTTTTTGTTATATATATTTTCATTTAAATTTTGGATAACATTTTTAAAATTTTAAATCTTTTGTTATATAATTGTCGAAACCATTTTTTATATTTTGAAAAACGAGGATCGACTTTTAAAATAAAGCGTGGAGTCGCCACCAATCCTTTTGTTTAGGTGTGATTAGATCACCTAATAAAATATTTTATTTTATTTAAATCAATTTTAACCTACGAAATTTGAGAAAATGGGTTCGGGAGCCGGTTACGTTCGAGGAAGAATTAGCACCCTCCCTACGCCCAAAATTGGTACCAAATTGATTAAATAACGTCCTTTTGTCTAAGATTTCAAAAAATATTTTGAAATATGATTTCTTTTAAAACATTTGAATGACTCACATTGGACATTAGAATTCTCTTATTTCAAAGGAGTATAGTATCACATCCAGCACGTTAGGACATGATCCTTTAAACCCTCGAAACCACGATCAATTCTTGATTTTCAAAAGCTCATACATATTAAAATTACAAAAGGATGTTCAATTATTTGGTCCAACGAAAAACCGAAACCCAACACGTTAGGGCACGATTTCTAGGATTTCCAAACATAGAACATTGCCTTATTTTAAAATTTAGAAAACACAGATAAAATTCTAAAGAAATATTTGATTATTTTGGACAAACGAAAAATTTAAACCCAGCACGTTAGGGCACGATTTCTCGAATTTCTAAACATCAATCATTGCCTTCGTTTTAGGGAATTTTCAAATAAATAATTGTAAAACTAGTTCAAAACGTATTAGTTTGACTTGAAATAAAATGGAATAACTAATTTTAGAGCAAAAAGCTGAAAATTACAGAGGAACATTTGTGAACAAAAGGCGAAATTATAAACATGGGACCATATACACGAATAACGTACTATATTTAGTGAGTGAAAATAATATAATAGTATAATCTTAAGAAAAAAATTAACAAACAAAAAATAAAATATAACTAATCAAAGAAAAATATAACCAAATTTCAAACATGTATGAATAACAATTGATATAATAATACAAAAAAAACGAATAAATAATATGCAACAATAATATATGGAATAATATAAAAACAATCAACACATAATGTACAAAACAAAATAGAAACTAGGAGCTAATATGATACAAAACAATTTTAAAAATGATAGATTGATAAACAAATAACACATGCTAGAATTTGAAATAATTTACATAAAAAAAACTAAGAATATATAAATGATCATTAAAATAGATTGTAGCAACGTAAAAATTTACTTGATCGCTAATTGTGGCGATTTATTAAGAAACTTAAAAATTGAAATTTGATTTTAAAATAAACCGGGAGTCGCCACCGATCTTTTTTAGGGTGTGATCGAACACCCATTAGATTCCTTTATTTTTAAAATAAAATGAAGGATAATTTTAGGTCCACGTCAAATTCCAGAGACAAATTAGGGTTCGGGAGTCGGTTACGCGCGAGGAAGGTATTAGCACCCTCGCGACGCCCAAAATTGGTATCTTTTAAACATGTGTTGTCTTGATTTGCAAAAATACGAGTTCAATTTAAGTTCTAATCGTGATCTGATTAAAAAACGAGAAATTTTAATTTTTTGTCGGTTTTTTGAGAATGATATACCGTTTTAACACGAGCCGACAAATTCCATCCAACATAGCGATGAAATTTATGACTTAATGTTAAATCGATATGTTGCCTCGATTATTAATTAAAACATAAAAATATTTATGAAGTAAGAATTGAAAATAAATCAAAGATGCAAACAATAACATTATTAATGAAAAATGTTAACATGGGATACTAGAACATTCGAAAAACAATAATAATGATATAAAAATAAAGACAAATCATGAACAAATACAAAATACACTTAGTATTAATAACATAAGATAATATATACATAAGGTAACATGAAAATATATACAACTAATGATATGAGAGATACATACATAATGTAAAGTTAAAAATAATGTGCATAAGATAGTTAAAAATAATATCTATACATGTATTTATAAGATAAAATGTAAAATGTAATATAGCTTGAAAAATATATATATGACGTATATGAAGATATAATATTAAAAAGCTATGTATGCGTAATGCAAATACACCATGAATATATATATATATGTATTATAGTACTAAAATATTTACATAGTATATACACATTGGGAATAATAATAGAAACCTATTACGATACTACATAGATATACACCTATATACATATACTAGAGATATATATACATGCACACATAAAACATATGCTAAAAATTAACAACAATAGTAATAAAGATAAAAATATATACATACTAGATACATGTATACATAATATAAATGAACACATACAATATATATTAGGGATACTATAAACATAGAAAATATATTTATATACTAATAATAATAATAAAAGATGTATGTACACCAAATAATAATAATATATAAATGACAATAATGAAAATAATAAGTATAAAAATGAATAATATGATATACGGAAATAATACAAATAAAAAGTGTATATATATGTATAATAAAACATGTGTACTAATTATGCAATAATATATGTATAGTATGGTATTAAAAATATACATATACATGTAAGAGTATTTAAGAATATATATACATAAGATAATATGAAAATATGTACATGGAATAGTATATAAGAAATAACTAATAATATTGAAAGTATATAGATATATATAATATATGATAATGAACATATACCATACATATTAGAAATGCTAATAACATAAAAATATTAACAACACTACATAAATGTGTTTATGGGACAGTATAAAATATATACATGGAAATATATAAGTAATATATAACTAGTAATATCAAAATATATACATGATAATATATATAAAAATATATGTATATAATGTAATATGAAAATATATGTAGTATAATATTAAAATATAATAATACAACATTAAAAATATATGATATATATAAAATACAATATTAAAAGTATATATATAACATATAAAAATATATATAATATAATACCCAAGTATACTAAGTTCATATAGATATATAAAAGATACTATACTATATGTGTAATAAATAAATAAAATGACTATATAGACTATAATTTATAATAATATATAATAAAAAATAATAACAAAATAATTTGAAAACAAACAATAAACTAACAAAAGGACTAAATCGAGCACAAAAAAAACTTTGGGGTGAAAATTGAAATAAAATAAGCCACGGGGCCGAACTGCAACGCGCAAGTGACTCAGAGGGACCAAGAGCGCCATATTCCCATTTATACAAAACGTAGCGTAGCACGGGGGGACTAAATTGAAAAAAGGAAAAATTCTGGGGCCAAATTAAAATATAAAAACTTGATTGTAAAACGTTTAAAAAGCGGAAGGGCCGATTGCGCAAATAGCCCTTCCGTTAGAAAACACGCGGATCCTGTCGGAGCGGGTTGGGTCGACCCGACCTGGGGCCCAAAACGATGTCGTTTTATTATTAACCCGGGGGGACCAAAACGGTGCGTTTTGGTCCCCTATATAAGTCAAAAAATTTTAAAAAAAATCATTTTGAGCCGGGGAAAGGAAAAAAAGAAAAAGAGGGAGAGGAACGGGAGAGAGGGAAGGAGAATCTAGTGGGGGGAAGGAGCACCGGTCCGTTACCGGAGTCTCGCCGGCGTTGGTCACCGTGCACGGTGGCCGGATATTCGAAAAGGTAAAATTTTTCTTTCTTTTTTTTTGTTATTGTTTACTTTATTATTTTATTATTTTATTTAGTATGTACACATATAAAATAAAAGGCCGAAACTGAAATGAAGAAAAAAAAGAAAATCACCTTAGTGTTGATATCGATGCTTGGTTGTTTGGATATTTTGCTTGTATTTGAGTACTAATTAAAACTGCTACTTTGATTATAAACTTGAGATACTTCTCTTGTTCTTTTGTATTTTAGGTTGTCTAGAAAAAGAAAAGAAAGGGGGAACCCCCTTTCAATTTTTGATTTGGGTTTTTATAACCCTTTTACACCCATTTTTTATTGCTTTTGTCTTGTTTGATTGCAGGGTATGGAGGAGTTGGTGGGAGTCTGTGATGCCTGGGAATGATGCTGCAGAGGTGTGGGGTGGCAAACATCATGGGGTTGCCAGGGTTCTTTTTTTTCTTTGCTATTTTTTATTATTGGTCTGGGCTAGGGTTAGTAGTTTGGGCTGTTTTGTATTGGGTTTTAAGGGGTTTGAGTAATTGGGTTGTATTTGGGCCAAAATTAGCCTGCAACAACTGCCTCTCTTTGCTCATTGTCGTGTAATGGGAATAGAGCAAAGACACAAAGAAAGGTCAATTTTGCCCAGTCTCGCCGAGTCTTGACTTCCTTTGTACTCCTCTTGTTCAGGTAGTCTCTTTCCAGTCCACCGCATCTTGTAGCTTTGGTTCAATCCACTACATCTTCTGACATATGCCTTGTAGCTTCAATCTACTTCAAATTAACTTTGAGGATATGAAATTTGTGGCTTCGATCTGCTTCACTGCAACTTCAGGGAGATAAGATCTACAACCTTAATCTGCTCTTCTATTGCTTCAGCGAGATAAGGTTTGTGGTCTTCTCTTCTGCCACTTCAGAAAGGTAAGATTTGATATTATCGATCAACTTCACTGCAACTTCAGGGAGAAAAGATCTGGTGTCTTCAATCAGCTCCAATCTTCATTCTTTACTCGGCATGTGATCCTGAGCTTAACTCATTTCTCGTAATATGAATTGACTCCTTAAAACTTGACATGTGAACCCACGGCTCAACTCACCTCTCGCAATATGAGTTGATCTTTGAAAAATATAAATTGAAAAAACATAAATTGAAAATACCTCAGCATGTGAGCTGAGGCTCAACTCACCTCTCGCAATATGAGTTGGTTTTTTTTTTGAAAAGTGAAAATTGAAAAACAGAAATTGAAAATACCTCAGCGTGCCCTGAGGCTCAACTCACCTCTCGCAATATGAGCTGATTTTTGAAAAACATAAATTGGAGAAAACAGAAATTGAAATTACCTCAGCATGTCCTGAGGCTCAACTCACCTCTCGTAGTATGAGTTGATTTTTGAAAAACAGAAATTAAAAATAGAAATTGAAAAGACCTCAGCATGTGAGCCGAGGCTTAACTCACCTCTCGCGATATGAGTTGATTTTTGACAAACATAAATTGAAATTACCTCAGCGTGTCCTGAGGCTCAACTCACCTCTCGCAATATGAGTTGATTTTTTTGAAGAGCAGAAATCGAAAATACCTCAGCGTGCCCTGAGGCTCAACTCATCTCTCGCAATATGAGTTGATTTTTTTTTTGACAAACATAAATTGAAATCACCTCAGCGTCTCCTGAGGCTCAACTCACTTCTCACAATATGAGTTGATTTTTTGGAAAGTAGAAATTGAAAATACCTCAGCGTGCCCTGAGGCTCAACTCACCTCTCGCAATATGAGCTGATTTTTGAAAAACATAAATTGAAAATGCCTCAGCATGCCCCGAGGCTCCACTCACCTCTCGCAATATGAGTTGATAAAAACAGAAATTGAAAGTGACTCAACACGTAAGCCAAGGCTCAACTCACCTCTCGCAATATGAGTTAATTTTTTTGAAAGTAGAATTTGAAAATACCTCGGCGTGCCCCGAGGCTCAACTCACCTTTCGCAATTATGAGTTGATTTTTTTGAAAACAGAAATGAAACATCCACATACCCAAAATATGTCATCTGGTGGAGCTCAGGTGTCTTTTTCTTGATTCAGTATAACTAACATTGCATCCTCTTGCTCCGCTGGAGTACCTGTATATGTCATTCATGATGTTATCATGATATGCCATGTTTGTCTTAAATGCCTTTATGCCTATATGATTATGCTATGAGCTTTAGGCATGTTTGTCATATATCTCTTTTCGTCACGATTTTTGATGATCCGCGTTCATTGCTTCGACTCTTGACTTTCTCTTCAGTACCCGTACCCGTCCTTAAGCTTCACGAATAATCTGTGTTTCTCAGATATCACTCTTTTGCCCCTGGTTGAGCTTTGTTCTTGCGTTGAGACTCTTTTACTTATCAAATTCTTACCTGGGTAATGCTTAACATTTCTTTTGTTTAGAGTATGTCATTTCACTATTTATCATGTAATTGAACCACATAATGAGATGTATGAAAATGGTCAGGTAGGGACAAAAGGATACCTCACATTTATTCATTTCAAATGTAGCAAATAAAGAAAGTTAACCAATGATAGTAAAAGAGTGTCATAAAGAGGAAAGGGATTGCATTCAACGAATACAAATGCTCTAGATATTCAATGCATGAACTCTTCCACGTTCCTCAATCAAGAATATTTTCGAGCATGGCTTCTTGCGTAGAAGATTTCGAGCTTTCAAAAATGCTTCAGATACTGTAGTCTCACTATTTGACCCACCGTTCAAAACACCTTGTTCTTTAAGCCCGGGTTTGTTTCATTAGAATGCCCTTTCGAGTTTTCATCCTAATCTTTTGTGTTTAATCAAGACGCCCTTTTCGGGTTTTCACCTTGATCCCTTTTTATTCTCTCTCTCTTTTTTTTTAAGATGCCCTTTTCGGGTTTTCATCTTGGTTTCCTTTTTCAAGCATAATATTTCTTTACAGCATCTGAGTTCACTAGATTCGGTAACTCCTTCCCATCCATCTCGGTGAGAACCAAAGCTCCGCCCGAGAATGCCTTCTTTACAACGTATGGTCCTTCCCAATTCGGTGCCCATTTTCCTCGCAGGTCTCTTTGTATTGGGAGAATCTTTCTCAGCACGAGTTCTCCTTCGTGGAATTCTCTTGGCCGTACCTTCTTATCATGAGCCGCGATCATTCTCTTCTGGTACATCTGTCCATGACAAATTGCCTTTAGACGTTTTTCTTCGAAGAGGTTTAACTGGTCATATCGAGCTCGAACCCATTCTGCTTCCTCTAATTTCGACTCCATTAAGACTCGTGGAGAGGGGATCTCAACTTCGATAGGTAGCACAGCTTCCATTTCATAGACCAGAGAGAAAGGAGTTGCCCCCGTAGATGTCCGTACAGATGTGCGATATGCATACAAAGCAAATGGTAGCTTCTCGTGCCAGTCTTTATATGTCTCGGTCATTTTCCCAATAATCTTCTTAATATTCTTGTTGGCCGCTTCAACAGCTCCATTCATCTTTGGGCGATAGGGCGAGGAGTTATGATGCTTTATTTGGAATTACTCACACACTTCTTTCATCATCTTGTTGTTCAAATTCAAGGCGTTATCTGAAATGATTCTTTCAGGCAAGCCATATCGATAAATGATTTCCTTTTTCAAAAACCTGCAAACCGCAGTCTTCGTCACATTGGCAAACGATGGGGCTTCTATCCATTTTGTGAAGTAATCAATAACTACAAAAATGAATCAGTGTCCATTAGAAGCTTTGGGGGAAATTGGCCCTATAACATCCATGCCCCACATAGAAAAAGGCCACGGAGAAGTCATGACATGAAGGGGCAAAGGGGCTACATGAATTTTATCACCATAAATTTGACATTTGTGGCATTTTCGTTAGCCAGTAATATTAGAGTCTCATAATCTTCCTGGCCATAGTGAAACCATTGGTATGTGTCCCGCAAATTCCCTCGTGGACATCTTTAAGTATTTTTCTGGCTTCAACAGCATCTACGCATCTCGAGAGCACCTGATCTTTTCTTCTTTTGTACAGGATGTCCCCATCAAGAACGAATCCCGCTGCCATTCTTCTGATTGTTCTTTTGTCGTTCTCGTTTGCTTGTTCGGGATACTTTTGATTCTTGATATATTCTAAGACATCATGGAACCATGGTCGTCCATCTGTCTCTTTTTCAATGCTGAAACAAATGCTGAAACAATGTGCAGAGACTTCATATATGCTCATTTGAAGAGACATTATTTCTGTTTCTCTGTTTGCTTTGAACATTGAAGCCAAAGTGGCCAGGGCATCAGCCAATTGGTTTTCTTCTCGTGGGAGGTAATTAAAAGTTATTTCTTCGAATTCTTTAATCAACTCTGCCACTAGATCTCAGTATTTAACCAGTTTCGAGTCTCTCACTTCCAAATCTCCACGGATTTGGTAAATCACCAAGGCTGAGTCTCCGTATACCTCTAAAGTTTTGACGTTTCGTTCAATAGCTGTACGAAGTCCCATGATACATGCCTCATATTTCGCTATGTTATTAGTACAGAAGAAGTTCAGCCTGGCAGTGAGTGGGTAATGGTTCCCTTCTGGTGATACTAGGACTGCTCCAATCCCATGCCTCAATGCGTTCGATGCACCATCAAAGCTCATCTTCCATGACTTTTTTTTTGATGACTCGCCCTCTTTTTCTATAATGCACATCAAATCTTCATTCGGGAAATCAAATCTCAATGGCTCATATTCATCCATTGTTCGAGTTGCTATGAAGTCAGCTATTGCGCTTCCTTTTATTGACTTTTGACTCACATAGACGATGTCGTACTCTGATAGTAAGATCTGCCACCGTGCCATTCTTCCTGAGAGTGCAGGTGATTCCATCATGTACTTTATTGGATCTAGCTTTGAAATTAACCATGTCGTATGATACAACATGTATTGCCTGAGTCTCCGAGCTACCCAAACCAGAGAGCAATAGTATTTTTCAATGGATGAATACTTTGCCTCATATTCAGTGAATTTTTACTGAGGTAATAGATCGCCTTTTCTTTCTTTCCTGACTCGTCGTGTTGCCCCAGTACGCAACCCATTGAATTTTCGAACACAGTCAAATACAATATCAATGGTCTTCCCGGAGTTGGCGGTACTAGCACTGGATGACTAGATAAATATTGTTTTATCTTATCAAATGCCACCTGACATTCCTCATTCTATTCTCCCGGATTATGTTTTCGAAGAAGCCGAAAGATTGGGTCGCATTGGTTGGTAAGTTGAACAATGAATCGGGCGATGTAGTTTAACCTCCTTAAAAATCCTCTGACTTCCTTTTGCATGCGCGGAGGTGGTAACTCTTTAATAGCTTTTATTTTATCTGGATCAACCTCGATACCTCTTTCACTGACAATGAAGCCCAACAATTTTCCCGAGGTAGCCCCAAACGTACATTTGGCCGGATTGAGTTTTAGCTGGAACTTTCTCAGTCTGTCAAACAATTTCTTCAGGTTCACTACATGCTCTTCTTCCCCTCAGGATTTAGCAATCATATCGTCGACGTAGACCTCTATTTCTTTATGCATCATGTCATGGAATAACGTCACCATAGCCCTCTGATATGTTGCCCCAGCATTCTTTAACCCAAATGGCATCACCTTGTAGCAGAATGTTCCCCACATTATTACGAAGGTAGTTTTCTCCATATCCTCAGGGGCCATCTTGATCTAATTATACTCCGAGAATCCGTCCATGAAAGAAAACAATGAATGTTTTGTTGTGTTATCCACCAATGTATCAATGTGTGGTAAGGGAAAATTATCTTCAAAACTTGCTCGATTTAGGTCACAATAATCCACGCACATTCGTACTTTACCGTCTTTCTTTGGTACAGGGACTATGTTAGCCACCCATTCTGGATATTTGGAGGCTTGCAGGAAGCCAGCATCAAATTGCTTCTTGACTTCCTCTTTTATCTTCAACAACATCTCAGGTCTCATCCGTCTTAGCTTTTGTTGAATGGGCTTACATTCTGGCTTTAATAGGAGCTTATGGACCACTACATATTCATCCAGCCTTGGCATGTCCTGGTATGACCATGCGAATACATCTTTGTACTCGCAGAGCAAAGCAATCAAATTATACCTGGTGCCCCCTGAAATAGAAGTCCCAATTTTCACTTCTTGCTTCCTTTCTTCAGTTTCCAGATTTATTGTTTCAACAGATTCTTGATGAGGCAAAATCTGTTTATCTTCTTGTTCCACCATTCTTAGCAAGTCAGGAGACGAGACATAGTCTTCAGCATTTTCTTCGGCTTCGAATTCTCCTAAACAAACAACCTTCTCAAAATCGATTTCAGGACTCGTAACGGGTTTGTTCATGCTGTTGACATCTGAGCACCTGAAAGTTGAATGGAAAAGGAAACTATAGAGGGGCATCCAAGTATTGAAACCAACAAACGAAATGTTATGGCATGGCATGAGGCAAATGTAAGGATTGGCTATGAAATGAGAAAATGATTATGAAATTAGTGATAATGTGAAAGATTATGACAAAATGCATCTTCATTGATATTCATTTGAATGATAAAGAGCGAATGCAGGCTCTTACAAACGAATTCTATTATATCTAGGGGCATAACAGAATGTTAACGTTTGAGCATTACTCTGAAGACTTATAAACTACAAGAAGATCCTCGGCAGTCCAATTGTTCAACCTAAAACCCAGGGGACAAGGACGTATCCTTGAGACGTCTTCACTTGCGTTAGCTCCTTTATCAATGACATTTATACTGATATTCTAAAAACCTTTTTCGATCATTAACATTGTGCCTTGTGTATTATCCTGCCCCGGGTATATCATTCCCGCAGACGTAAATGTTCTTGACAAAAGAGGGAATTCTATAGGCTCCCATTCTAGTTCTCGGCCTAAGGTTCTCGCGATCCTTCTTTCTTGATCTTTCTTCCACTGCCTTCTTCTTTGATGCATGTCCGGCTAAAAACCTAAACCGTATCAGGCCTTGTGGTGTACTGGCCTTAGAGCCCTAACTATTCCTTGCAGATATCTCCCTAAACCTTTTCTCGCTCAAGCTCCCCTTCCTATAGTCAACTTGATACCCATCTTGGTATTTCTCGACAGTTTTGGCTCGGGAATTTTGTTACCCTCAGCGATGAATGTGGCATTGACAAATTCAAGGGATCGGAAGGAACATTCTACTGCGTCTTTGCTTACTTCAAGGTATAGTGCATTAGCAGAGATAGATGCGACAATGTCTTCTTCTCCCTAGACAGTGACCAAACAACCATCCATGATAAATTTCACCTTTTGATGGAGGGATGATGGGGCTGCTCTAGCAGAATGAAACCAAGGTCTTCCCAAGAGACAATTGTATGATGGTGTAATGTCCATGACTTGAAACTCAACATCGTATATGTAGGGACCCACTTCTAGAGGGATCTCGATTTTTTCCATAACTTCTCGTCTTGTTCCATCGAATGCCCTTACTGTAGAATGGCAGGGCCTTAGATAGGACAAATCCATCGGAATCTTGGAAAGTGTGGCCAAAGGCATGACATTGAGTGCCGATCCATTATCGATGAGCACGTTCGGTATTATATAGCCCTTACAACGGGTTGTGATATGCAATGCTTTCACTGAGCCTCTACCATTGGGCGGTATTTCATCATCACTAAAAGAAATGAAATTATTCGCATTCAGGTTGTTTATCCATCTATCCAGTTTTTCAACGGATACATTGTTTGCCACATAAGCTTGATTTAACACTTTCAACAGAGCGTTCCGGTGTGGTTCTGAATTCAACAGCAGAGATAATACCGAGATTTGCGCTGGCTGCTTACTCAATTGTTCTACCACGTTGTACTCACTGTGCTTGATAAATTTTAAGAATTCCTGTGCTTCCTCCTCGTCCACTGGCTTTTTAGCTTCTTGTTCAGGCACAGTTTCATGCTCATATTCGGTCACGTGCATCGGTGCTTTTCCTTTCTGTTCCAAGTCACTGTTCTTCTTTATCTCCTTCGAATAACATCTTCCACTACGAGTGAAATGACCTACTTCCCCGACGCTTCCAGTCATGGCTTTGGGTTTTTCATATTTAGGTGTGACGATATTAACGTCATATTTCCATGGTACTGCTTTATTGTCCTTGTAAGGGAAAGGAGATGGTACTTCAATTATCATTTTTGGTTTCACCGGTTCCTTCCTTGCATCGTAATAAATTACGAATGGTCGATCGGCGCTATACGGGCAACCTGACGATTGATTGTCAGAGGCACATACTTCTTTCTCATTGGCCTCTCCTTCATTAATAATCTCAATCTCCTTATTATCTATCTGGTCTTGCAGTAACCTTTTAAATTTCTCACATGATTGAATGTCGTGCCTTACAATTCCATGAAAATCACAAAAAACCTGACATTCTTTTCTGAGATTATCATCGGGGCGACAGAGCAATCCATTCTTAACCAATGCCCCCCAGATTTTCTGCAGAGGCGTCCTTATTTCTGAAACATATCTTCTAACTTGCCATTCATCTTCTTTCCTCACTGTGCTCACATTCCCTTCAGTATGGTTAGGGAACGGGTTCCTAGTTGCATTACTGGCACTATCGAATCGTAGGATACCCGCATCAATTAGTCATTGAACTCTCCTCTTAAAGGCTAGACAAATTTTCGTGGAATGTCCCTGGTTTCCCGCATGGTATGCATAACTAGCGTTTGGGTCGTACCATTTCGGGTATGTGGGCCTCAAGGGTGCCATATAATGCGGGGATATCAATTGCTTCTCCAAAAGTTTTGGGTACAGTTCCCCATATAACACGGGAATAGGGGTAAATTGTAGTCTCTCGGAATTGGGTTTTGTTGGCCTCTGCTCGTTTTTGGGTTGACCTTGGGCGGGTATTATATTTTGTGGGAATTTGGCGGTTGATCTCGGGTTACTTGTGGCGTAAACAGGGTAAGAAGAGTAAAGAGGCGGTGTTTGGTAGTAAGGGGTTTGAAGAGGATAATAGAAATTCGAAGGTGGATAATTTCTAGGTCAGGGTTGGTTTGGATACGGATTAGGGGTATAATGGCTTCCCATTCCCACCATGTGGGCTTCTAGTTTTTTCTTCTTCATGGGCGCTACCCTTCTTTAACTTTCTTAACCTTCCATTCTACCACTCTTGACGATGTTCTCTATAAGCTCACCGGATATTACAATATCCGTGAAGTCCTTCGTGGTGCTTACCACTAGTTTGTCATAAAACGGCGTCTTTAAGATGTTGATAAAAAGGACGATTATTTCCGTTTTCATCAGTGGGGGTTCCACTTGGGCTGAGACGTCCCTCTATCTCTGCGCATACTGTCTAAAAGTTTCTGACAGTTTTTTCTCTATCATTTGTAAAGTCATTCGATCAGGCACCATATCTGATACATGCTTGTACTGCTCACGGAATGCTGACGCCAAGTCTTTCCAAGATCGGATCCTTTCCTTACTGAGCTGGTTGTACCACCGAAGAGCCGATCCTACTAGACTATCTTGAAAACAATGTACAAGTAGCTTATCTTCGTTCACGTAACCAATCATTTTTCCGCAAAACATGACAAGATGTGCTTTTCGATATCTTGTCCCATCGTACTTTTCGAAATCAGACACCTTGAACTTCGGAGGCAGGATTAGGTCAGGTACCAAACTGAGTTCTTTAGCACCTAGTACCGAGAAGGCTTCAGTGCCTTCTATTGCCTTGAGTCTTTCTTCCAAACTCCTATACTTCTATTGAGCCTCGTGGTCATCTATTTTCAACTTGGCTATTTCGACTGGATCATCTAAATCTGGAACTACAGGATTGGCAGGGGTTGCTCCGGGATTTGACATAAATGTTCCTTGCCCTAGATGAGCAAATGGCATAGGTCGTTGTTCCAAGCCTGTGGATTCCCCTTGAGTATACCCTCTTTGCGCTACGTGGGCATGTGGTGGAGTGAATCCTGGGGGATAGAGTGGATCCTGGTCATGATTAATTCTTGATTGAGGTTCCATACTGTTGGGGTTCTGCATGGGTCTTTTCCTTTGACCAAAACTGATATAATCTCCATCATTCTAGCCATTTGATCCTTTTGTTCAAGTGATTCCTCTCGAGATCTTACTATCAAATCCCTCGTTTCTTGCTGTGACTTAGCCAGTTATTCTTGTAATTCTTTCTGGACTCTTTCCATCCTTTCGATTCTTTCCTTGAACTCAGCCTCGTCGACGCATTTTATACGAATGGCGTGGTTCCAGATTTGAAGTGTTGCAACTGTGAATTATATGATTCTAACCTTAGCGAATGATTATGGGATATGTATATGCAATGAATGAATGAATAAATGTTGAATGAATGTCAGTCATGAAAGAAATGCGAGAAATTGGTGTTGATCTCGAGATAGTCCCTATTAGGTATTTCATTCATCAAAAGAGTTCATTACAAAACATTTCGCCATTTTTGATTCGGCCATTACACAAAATTCCTAGCTATATCGTTATATTTCTTTACTCGCTCTAAGAACTCTGATATGCTCGATTGTTGGCTCGGCGGGAATTGGAAACTGAAATCCTCTGCTTCATCTGATAGTTGTATCATGTGCACAGCCGCTTCACGGATTTTGTTGATCAAAAAGCCAAGTTGCATTTCTCTTTCTTGGAGGTCTGTTTTATAAGTGTGAGTGTCTCTATCATATTGATCATTCTTTTCTTCCAAAGCTTTTAAGAGAGTATCCAATTGTTGCTGACGAGCTCGCAACGCATCTTCTAGATCGCGTACTCTTTCTCTTAAGCTTTGACGTTCAGATTGACTGGTTGTCCATTTGGTAGACATAGCTTCGTGTTCAGCACTTTTCTTTCTCAATTCTATCATAACTCGCGCAGCCTTTTCCTTCTCCTTCTCTGCCCTCTTTTTTCCAAAATTCCATCCTGCCTTTAGCATTGTTTAATTCTTCTCTCTATTCTATTGACGACTTACCCAACCCACTATTCTTGATAGTGACTCTTAACTTTTTATTTTCCAGATGAAGGTCCCTTAAGTCATTTCTTACGACTTCAACTTCTTTTTGTACTTTCTCGGTTTTAGACCTTTCGATCTGGATGTCGATCTTCAACTGGTAATTTTCTTCTTGAAGAATACTAATGTCCCGCAACATTTTGACCTTTTCGCGCTCAAATTCCTATCTTGCTGTTTTTAGCTCGGATGGCACTTCTACCGAGAAAGGATTCTGGACGGTGTAATTTGTCTACGAGGTTTGCTGGCTGTTCACCCGTTGCTTTCTCCATATGTCGTAATCTTGGGTGAGGGTATCAGCATATAGAGCTAATTCCATATGATGAATTCTCTTCCAAGACTTTGCAGTATCTCGGACCCTCTTTATATATCCTTCACCCGCAAAAGCAAACTCTGATTGTGCTAATCCTCCGGTGGCGGGTACGAATTGTCATGAAAAAAATTACCTTTGGGCCATTAACGGGCATATTCAACTCCTCCCCATAACCCGAGTAGTGGCACCCAATCTTGTTCTCCAACCTTGTATAGCAGAACTGACGGGCGTATCCATGGTGCTCTCCAAGTTACGTCCTTGGCGCGAAGATTCTGAAAGACTGAGACCTAGTGTTGTTTGGTGACCTCCCTTGGCCATTCTTTCTTGAGATAAGCTTCTAACGGGGAGAATGTTTTAGAAAACATATGGAACGATGTGCGCTCTACTTTCCAGAAGTGGCTCAGAATCCATACATTGAGTAACTACGCGCATCCGATAAAACGACCTTCCTCTTTCTTCCTACAGCTACTTAGTGATCTGAAAGTTTCAGCCAGGATAGTTGAGACGGGGTTGATTCCTTGTTTTAATCTTTTGAAGAAATCTACCACCGTAACTTCTATGTGTCCAAGGACCTTCGGGAAGATGATCAAACCGTAAATGGCCAGAGAGAACAGATTTACCCTTTTCAACATGTCGGGATGGTTCAGAATCAAGTCTCGTAAGGAAGACCATGGAATGCAAATGGTTTCATTCTTTTTCTTTATCTGTTTTTCGGCCCACGCGTCAGTCATGTCTGTCAATCTCACTAACTTGTTCTTGAAAGTCATTGGCTTAGGTTCTTTCACATATATCTTATAGGGTTGTACGTTTTCGACACGAAGCAAAGCAGCGTACTCTTCTATAGTCGGGGTCAGGTCTTCCTGATTGAAAGTAAAACATTGGTAGGCTGGATCCCAAAATCTGACCACGGCTTGGATCAATTGTTCGTCTACATTGACAGTAATCAAGTTGGCTATGTCCCCATATCTTTCAGTGAAGATACCCTTAGTGTCCAAGTCCCACTGATTCCAAACCCGAACCAAATCTTCAAGTTTATTCTAACGAACATTCACAGTTACGTGCTCGGGCAAATTGGCAATACATCCCTCCACTAGGCTATCCCCTCTTTCTTTCTGAGTCTTTAGAGACCAGTCTCGAACCGCGGCATTCCTCTCGGTTGTTTGTATAATTGACTCTTCCATTAGAAACCCGTTTTTTGGCAACCGATCTCTAGTCAACACCTTCCTAATATGATGCCTATAATGCATGATGTAAAATAAGAATAAAAACAAACAAACTTGGTTAGCACCACACATATGAATAGAGAAAAACTGTGGACAATCTAATAAATTAAGCTACTTGGTCCAATGGACTCGATTCCCTTGCATAGAAAGCGTAAATGTAAAAGAAACAGAAGGTAAGATGTGTTTTTCCCGTGTACTTATTTCGGTGACTAGTAAACGGACGGAGATTTGGCACGGCTCTAGTTGGATGGCTCGTATGGTTCACTATATGCAGTTTTGGTTCTAGATGGGTACTTGAATCATCTGTACTGTCATCTACTAAGATTAGTGCAGAGCCTCAGTCATGGCCCATCATAGGCTTACGAGATCAATTCGAGGGATTACATTTACTTATGCCTATGTGGAGGGACGACTTAACTCACGAAAGCATAAGTCATATGTAACCCGA
The DNA here is from genome assembly GCF_007990345.1 of Gossypium hirsutum. NCBI lineage: Eukaryota > Viridiplantae > Streptophyta > Magnoliopsida > Malvales > Malvaceae > Gossypium > Gossypium hirsutum. The sequence goes on from NC_053435.1 coordinate 79,844,737, forward strand.
AAGTATTCACTAGCCTGTGCGGAGGAACGAGTTAACTTACGAAGGCGTAGCGTTTACTTTCACTTAACAGGGACGGAGCCCGGGTAATGAGCTCATGTTATGCAACAAAAATGCATGTGCACGGTGCGTGGGGAGAAACTTGCAAACCTTTCATTTATTTTAAAACTACAAAACTAAAACCATAAAACTTAAAGCTGAAAAACGAAAGATAAAACAAATTAGAAGATATGTATGTATGATTTTTTCGAAAATAAAACTTAAGGATCATGATTAAATATTAATTTTGAACAAGGAACTTTGAAAATTTTGACAACACGCGTTTAATTCAACTCGACTCTCAAAAATGGTCCCCAGTGGAGTCGCCAGTTGTAGCGACGTAAAAATTTACTTGATCGCTAATTGTGGCGATTTATTAAGAAACTTAGAAATTGAAATTTGATTTTAAAATAAACCAGGAGTCGCCACCGATCTTTTTTAGGGTGTGATCGGACACCCATTAGATTCTTTTATTTTTAAAACAAAATGAAGGATAAGTTTAGGTCCACGTCAAATTCCACAGACAAATTAGGGTTCGGGAGTCAGTTACGCGTGAGGAAGGTATTAGCACCCTCGCGACGCCCAAAATTGGTATCTTTTAAACATGTGTTGTCTTGATTTGCAAAAATACGAGTTCAATTTAAGTTCTAATCGTGATCTGATTAAAAAACGAGAAATTTTAATTTTTTGTCGGTTTTTTGAGAATGATATACCGTTTTAACACGAGCCGACAAATTCCATCCAACATAGCGATGAAATTTATGACTTAATGTTAAATCGATATGTTGCCTCGATTATTAATTAAAACATAAAAATATTTATGAAGTAAGAATTGAAAATAAATCAAAGATGCAAACAATAACATTATTAATGAAAAATGTTAACATGGGATACTAGAACATTCGAAAAACAATAATAATGATATAAAAATAAAGACAAATCATGAACAAATACAAAATACACTTAGTATTAATAACATAAGATAATATATACATAAGGTAACATGAAAATATATACAACTAATGATATGAGAGATACATACATAATGTAAAGTTAAAAATAATGTGCATAAGATAGTTAAAAATAATATCTATACATGTATTTATAAGATAAAATGTAAAATGTAATATAGCTTGAAAAATATATATATGACGTATATGAAGATATAATATTAAAAAGCTATGTATGCGTAATGCAAATACACCATGAATATATATATATATGTATTATAGTACTAAAATATTTACATAGTATATACACATTGGGAATAATAATAGAAACCTATTACGATACTACATAGATATACACCTATATACATATACTAGAGATATATATACATGCACACATAAAACATATGCTAAAAATTAACAACAATAGTAATAAAGATAAAAATATATACATACTAGATACATGTATACATAATATAAATGAACACATACAATATATATTAGGGATACTATAAACATAGAAAATATATTTATATACTAATAATAATAATAAAAGATGTATGTACACCAAATAATAATAATATATAAATGACAATAATGAAAATAATAAGTATAAAAATGAATAATATGATATACGGAAATAATACAAATAAAAAGTGTATATATATGTATAATAAAACATGTGTACTAATTATGCAATAATATATGTATAGTATGGTATTAAAAATATACATATACATGTAAGAGTATTTAAGAATATATATACATAAGATAATATGAAAATATGTACATGGAATAGTATATAAGAAATAACTAATAATATTGAAAGTATATAGATATATATAATATATGATAATGAACATATACCATACATATTAGAAATGCTAATAACATAAAAATATTAACTACACTACATAAATGTGTTTATGGGACAGTATAAAATATATACATGGAAATATATAAGTAATATATAACTAGTAATATCAAAATATATACATGATAATATATATAAAAATATATGTATATAATGTAATATGAAAATATATGTAGTATAATATTAAAATATAATAATACAACATTAAAAATATATGATATATATAAAATACAATATTAAAAGTATATATATAACATATAAAAATATATATAATATAATACCCAAGTATACTAAGTTCATATAGATATATAAAAGATACTATACTATATGTGTAATAAATAAATAAAATGACTATATAGACTATAATTTATAATAATATATAATAAAAAATAATAACAAAATAATTTGAAAACAAACAATAAACTAACAAAAGGACTAAATCGAGCACAAAATAAACTTTGGGGTGAAAATTGAAATAAAATAAGCCACGGGGCCGAACTGCAACGCGCAAGTGACTCAGAGGGACCAAGAGCGCCATATTCCCATTTATACAAAACGTAGCGTAGCACGGGGGGACTAAATTGAAAAAAATGAAAAATTCTGGGGCCAAATTAAAATATAAAAACTTGATTGTAAAACGTTTAAAAAGCGGAAGGGCCGATTGTGCAAATAGCCCTTCCGTTTAGAAAACACGCGGATCCTGTCGGAGCGGGTTGGGTCGACCCGACCTGGGGCCCAAAACGATGTCGTTTTATTATTAACCCGGGGGGACCAAAACGGTGCGTTTTGGTCCCCTATATAAGTCAAAAAAAATTTAAAAAAAATCATTTTGAGCCGGGGAAAGGAAAAAAAGAAAAAGAGGGAGAGGAACGGGAGAGAGGGAAGGAGAATCTAGTGGGGGGAAGGAGCACCGGTCCGTTACCGGAGTCTCGCCGGCGCCGGCCACCGTGCACGGTGGCCGGATATTCGAAAAGGTAAAATTTTTCTTTCTTTTTTTTGTTATTGTTTACTTTATTATTTTATTATTTTATTTAGTATGTACACATATAAAATAAAAGGCCGAAACTGAAATGAAGAAAAAAAAATCACCTTAGTGTTGATATCGATGCTTGGTTGTTTGGATATTTTGCTTGTATTTGAGTACTAATTAAAACTGCTACTTTGATTATAAACTTGAGATACTTCTCTTGTTCTTTTGTATTTTAGGTTGTCTAGAAAAAGAAAAGAAAGGGGGAACCCCCTTTCAGTTTTTGATTTGGGTTTTTATAACCCTTTTACACCCATTTTTTATTGCTTTTGTCTTGTTTGATTGCAGGGTATGGAGGAGTTGGTGGGAGTCTGTGATGCCTGGGAATGATGCTGCAGAGGTGTGGGGTGGCAAACATCATGGGGTGGCCACGGTTCTTTTTTTTCTTTGCTATTTTTTATTATTGGTCTGGGCTAGGGTTAATAGTTTGGGCTGTTTTGTATTGGGTTTTAAAGGGTTTGAGTAATTGGGTTGTATTTGGGCCAAAATTGGCCTGCAACATAGATGTTATAAAAAAAATTTTGAATCAAATTATGTGCAAAATATTTAAAAAAATGATACATCTATTTAAGGTTGACAATATACATACAATAAAAGATAATTTAAATAATACATAAAATATGAAAGGATAACAAAAGTATATAATAAAATATGTTCTTAGGGAATGAACTATATACATAATAGATTTTAAAACACACACACATATATATATAGATTTAGAAGAAATTATATGTATAAAATAACATGGAATTAATAATGTATATAGGATCAAATTAATTTTACCATGAACTATATATGTATAAATATATATAAAAACATTTAAATGAAATATTATACAAAATGTTAAACTAATATGATATAAAAAAAAAGAACTTCAAAATAATGATTTCATAAAAACAAAGTAAAATTATTAAAGTAACTCAACATGTATATAAAAAAATAAAAAATATTAAGTGAACTTTTTTTAGAAAAAAAATGAGCTATACAAATAGAAAACTCAATTAAAATAAAATTAAAATAAAAGGGATAATTTATAAATAAAATAAACTATTGAAATTAAAATAGGGACCAAAGCGCAATGCGTGCGAATGCACTGGGATCAAATGTAACGACCCGAACTTTAAGGTTATTAGAAAAGTATATTTTCGGGTCACCGTTTCTGAAAAATGGATTAGAAAATATTTATTAAAAAAAGTAAAAATATTTATGAAGTTAAGTGAGTGATTAATTAAAGTTTAATTAAGTAAATTTAGCTTAATTAAGGATAATTGCGTAAAAGATTAAATTGAATATAATGTGAAAGTTTAGTTTTAAAGTAATAGAAAATAAAAGGATCAAAATGGCAATTAAGCCATACCCATGAAATGAGGCGGTGAATGGAAGAAAAATCAAGATTTTTCTTGAATTATGTATATTATTAAATTATTAAATATATATGTATATATATAAAAAAAAAGAAAAACAAGTGTATAAAATGATTGGTACAAGTGTTAAATAAATATTTGTTATTAAATAGATTTTTATTATAGTTATTATTGTCATTATATATATATAAAAGAAACAAAAGAATAAAAAGAGGAAAGAAACAAAATAGCAGGGGACGAAACAGAGAAGGGAGAAAGGAAGAAAAGAAAAAGGGAAAAATAAGGTTTTAAAGGTTCCAAGTTAATTTGGTAAGTCAATTTAGCCTCTTTTCTTATGATTTTTGAGTTTTTGGAATCCTAGAGATAAATACTACTTGTTTTATGTAGAAATTTTGAAAGTCATTAGATTTCTAAGTATGGTTCATGTTGAATAAAATGATGGAATTGGGGGTTTATTTGATAGAAATTTTGATTGGAATTGAATAAAGGATTGAATCGTAAACTAAGCTATAAGTTTTGAGTTTTAGGGATTAAATGGAAATAAATTCGAAATTATGAAAATATGCTGGAAATTTAATAGTTAAGTATGAGTTTGGACAAAATTTGAATGGAAATGAAGTATGAATTGAGATAGAAAAAGTAAGTGAATCTAGTTAAGATTAAATTGAAATTAAAGTAGAAATTGAACAAAAATTGTATTAATTAGATATAAATTAGTAGTGAATTAACGAATATGAATTGTTTGAATTCCCGTAGCTAATGTTGTCTCGGGAAACCTCGGCTAAGCAAGGAAAAAAATGGCAAAGACAAAGGGAGTTAGCTCGAGAAAATACGGTTTGTATTTCTATAATCCGAACCTAGTTATTAATTGTTATATTTTTTTTATTCAATGCATTTAATAAATGTTGAAGTGAGAATTATTGTGTTTATAATGGAAATGGATTAATTTGGTATGTGATGAATTTATATTGATTGAATTAAATTGAATTATATATTATAAATATATATATATGTGTGTGTGTGTGAATGAGATATTATGCAATTATGATAATTGAATTTTGGATAAATATTATGATAAATAATTAAGATGGGAATTATTTGTATTGTGTCTTTATAATTGAAATGAATTGATTTAGTGTGTGATAAATTTATATTGAATTGATTTATGAATATCTGTTTTATTGAATTTATATTGATTGAAATTATTTTGATTGAATTTATATTGATTGAATTATATAATATATATGATTTATGTAGAAATTTGAATATTGAATGAATGTTATATTGAAAAATATATTGATTGGAAATATGAGGAAATTGATATGAATATATGAGATTGTGATATTTGAATATTAGATATTGAAAAATGAATTGAATTGTATTGAATTATGAATTAATGTGAATAATTGAAATATATTGTTGAATTGAATGAAATTGTATGAATTGTGAAAATGGGTAAATATATGTAATTATCTGAATGAGATATTGATGAAAGAATTATTAAATTGAGAAAGCGAATGAAATACCCTATTAACTAGTCGGGCTAAGTCAGATATAATTGGCATGCCATAGGATCTGAAAGTGTACGGGATTTGCCGGCTTTACCATTTAGGCACTTTATGTGTCGTATTTCAGGCGCCTCGTGTGTCGTATCAGGCACCTCGTGTGTCGTATCAGGCACTTTATGTGTCGTATACTGATCAGGTACTATGTACCGTTTTAGGCACAATGTGCCGTACTGGTGTGTTTGGGTTGGAATCCGTGTATCCGTCAAAGTCTGGATTTGTTAATAAGGCTAAATAAGTGAAAAGATAAATCGACTGAATTTGATTGATTGAACTATTGGAATGAAATGAGAAATTGAATTGAGAATTGAAATTGAGATATGAGATTGAAAATATGAACCAAAAGGTTCATGAAATGAGTGAAGTTCAAATGGATGATGATTGATGTTAGAATGAATTAAAATGGTATATTGTTAAGAAGTAAAGTGTGAATACAAGTGAATTGTGAATATATTGAAAGAATTTATACAGTAAGCAAATGAAAAGAATTGAGCAAATATGTTGTTGTGTTTGTTATATGGCTTGTATAGAATTTTTATGGTAAGTAAATGAAACTTATCTATAAAATAAATAAATGAATGGTTATATTTATCATTGTGATTTTAAGTTTAATTGTTATATTATCAAGTGTTCGGATTATAGAAATACCACTGAATATACCATACTCAACGTACAGTTTGTTTCCGTGCGCAGGTTTAGTAAAGATAGAACGTTGAATCAACATCCCAATCCGATCCCGAATTCATTAAGGTAAAGTGTGTTAATTATTGGTAATGGCATGTACCTAGGATGTCTTATGTGTATGTCATTTTGAAATTGTAAATGTAATGATGAAATAAATAAATTTAGATTTGGCTATGGTATAAAATAGGATTTGACTAATTTGGTATGAATTCGAATTTTTGTGAGATAATGTCAGATTGATTTTGGAATTCCCTATTCTGAATTGGGAAAATCATTAAAAATTGTATAAAAATAATTACAGGCTATAATTTATATGCTTAGAATATTTAATGAGTCTATTTTCAAGAGAAATAAACGGGAACATCATCCAAGTTCTGTGCTATAAGATAATTAAATTTTAGTAAAGAAAGGTCGAAACTGTCAAACAGCAGATCAGGGGTAACTTTGAGGAATAAACTGTACTGATTGGCTAAACCAAAAATTTTGAAAATTTTATGGTAGAAAGGTATATGAGTCTAGTTTTAATAAAAATTAACGAAACTTAATTTGGAGTTTCGTAGCTCTAGATATAAATATTTTAGTGACTGTTACTCAAGAAGACAGTTTTGACATGAACATAAGAATGTAAATGAAATTGTGTGTAATTATTCTGTAAACTCCGGTAATGCTCCATAACTCTCTTCTGGGGTGGTTTGGGGTTAGGGGGTGTTACAATTGTTGGTATCAGAGCTATTCAGGTTTAGTCGATTCTCGAATAAATCGAGCTCGGAATTGAGTCTAGAGGTACATGCCATAATTGAGTCGAAATTGAGTCGGGATCGGATGCTGATATTTTTGTTTGGTACTATTTTATAGTGAAAATGTTAGACGAAAATATCGATGGTATTGATTATGAAATGTATACTGGAGACTAATAGTCTCGTGAATTAGATGAAAACTGAATCAACAACACTGGGTATAAACTCAATGGGTAATTAACTACTGAATGATGATTGATGAAATAATAGAAAAAAAATGATACATAATTATTTAGAATTATAACTGATGTTCTTCAGTGAATAGAAGAAATTGTATTTGTTATGATATATGCCCCTCCTGTTTCTCAATCGGTTCCCGAAGTGCTTCAAGGTACAGAGTTTGTCTGAATGGATAACATATCTGTTGTTAATATTTTGTACATATAGTGTGGAAGAATTGAAAATTACAGCTGAACATATCTGTTGTTAATATTTTGTACATATAGTGTGGAAGAATTGAAAATTACAGCTGAAAATGATCTTGAAAGAATTAAAATTTGGCAAGAGAATATTATCAAGGCTGTAAATGAATTGCTTGGTTCGTCGAATAAATGATAGGAAGGTATGATATTTCTACTAAAAGATTCAATCTACCAAAGGTGGAAAATATTGATTTATGCTGTAACTATGAAAGGGTTATTTGGAATTTTCTAAAATAAGTTCTGAAAGAAATATATGTTAGTCAGAGATTTCCTGATTAGAAATGCAAAGAAATTTTTGAAGCTTAAACAGGGTCATATGATTGTAACTAAGTATGAAGGGAATTTGTTTGATTGAATAAGTATATCAGAGGGTATATTCCAATAGAAACCATAATGTACAAGTAGTTTGAAGATGGTTTAAATGAAAACATAAAGTCGAAGAATGTAGAATAAAGAGTGAAATATGAGTTAGATATGATTCTTCTGATCATTATCTTAGTGATTGATTGAAGAGAGTTGAAAGAGATATTATTTAAATTTCAAGACAGAATACAACAGTTATTAGAGGTAGATTACTCTGTAACCTAGAAATGCGAGTGGTAGTCGAAATGTGATAGAGGATTTCACTATAAAATCTGGAGAATGAATATCAGCCAGGGCATATGTTAATTGTATATAAGAAGATGTTTCTCTACCGGGTGTCATTACAGGTACCTTCTTCTTTTATCGGCACTGATATGATTATTTTAAATTGATATTGGTTTTATTTATTCGTATGATTGCATGAATTTAGCATTTATTAAAGATTTTTCTGTTTAGTTCGACGAATTATTGGTTGAAGTATCAAATTTTTCGGATCAGTATTTATTGATTGATAAAATTACAAGAACTGTTTGATAATGATATTAGGGTACTGTTTCCTGATTGATTTGATGTTATTATTATTTGATGTTATTTCAAGAACGGAATGGTTAATTCTACATGATATGGTGGTGAATTGTAAGCAAAAGTGCATTATACTGCAAGGTTAGAACGATGAAAATTGAACTAATTGTTTATTGTGATATTGAAAATGTCAACACAGAAATGTGCTAGAAAAGGGTTGTGGTATTTACTTTGCTTATGAATTGGATATTAAAGTATCTGAGTCAAATTTTAATTCAATGGCAATTTTGATGTGTTTCCGGAAGAGTTACCCGAATTACTGTTGGTTGAAGAAGCTAAATTTATTATAGATCTTGTGCCTGAAATAATATTGAAAAATGTATCTGAAATCAGAGAATTTTTTAGATTAGTCGGTTATTATCAGAAAGTTAAAAAAAGATTTTTGAAATATATGGTTACCATAGAAAGATATGGCATTGTAATGATCTGATAAATGTCAGTAAAGTTTTAATCAGTTGAAAACTCAGTAAACTGAAGCACTAGTTCTGGTTTAGCCTAAAATCCAGTAAAGAAACTTGTGATTTACAGGGATAGCAGTGTTTGACGCAAGAAAATGAATTAACGGTTTATGTTTTGGAAAGTTAGAACTACATGAGAAGAATTATTTGATACATGATTCGAAAGTGATAACTATTGTCTTTGTATTAGAGGATCATGATTTTATAATTGAATATCATCCAGGGAAAAAAAAAGCAAATGGAGTTATGAACACTCTATTGTCATTATCTGATGATCGCTCAATTCTAATTGAAATAAAGGTTAAACTTACTTCTCTACAGCAGGTCTGCAAAGTTCAGAAATGTGACAATGAATTAATGATTAAATGGGTATAGTGAACAAATGATTTTGATTGAAAATTTCAGATTGAATTTGATGATTATTTGCTGTTTAGAAATAGAAGCTGTATTGAAGAATTCAGAGCTTAGACAGAAGAATTTGTATGAAATTTATAGCAATACTATGTCTATGCATTCTGGAAGAAATAAAATGTACAGTGATTTGAGGAAGATGTGTTGAAGACTGGGAAAGAAAAGTAGTACTTTGAAATTGTATATAAATGTTTATATCAGATACAGATATCTTCAGAACTATTACAGCTAGAAAGGATATCAGAATGGAAGTGGGATATAATTTCTATGGGTTTGAATTAGAATTATCTCGATCTTTGAAAAAGAAAGACGGTATTTGAATAATCGTCGAAGGTATGGTAAAGTCTGCAAATTCTATTTAGGTATGAATAAATTTCTTAATAATTGTCTGAAATATAGGTTTCTGAGATTATCAGATTTCATGGTATGGTGGTTTCTATTATTTTTTTATTGAGATACGTGGTTTATACTCTGATTATAGAATAAGTACAAAAAGTTTTGGGTACGTGATAACAGTTTTCAGCAATATATGAAGTTTTGAATGATTATGATGTAAAACTGCATAAGATCTGATTAAATACAGTGAGAAAAAGAATATGCGGAATTTTTTAATTCGTGAAATTGAAGAAAAGTAGAAGTGATTCGAGATAGATTGAAAGCAGTTTTGACAGACAGGAATTATATGTGGACTTGAAACGTTAGGATATCGAGTATTTTGTTAGTGATATGATATTTCTTAAAGATTCAGTTTGAAAGAAAATTTTGAAGATCAGGTTGAAAAAGAAATTGAGTTCTTATTCTGTTGGGCCATGTGAAGTTGTAGAAAAGTCGGATCGGTAAAATATTGCTTGGTTTTGCTTCTGAAGTTACAGAAAGTTTATGATAATTTTTCCATGATTTGAAGCTTAGAAAATGATATAGATTAGATCTGTTACATGTTATATCGACAAAGGATATTGAGATTTGACGCAATCTATCGTATGAGAAAGAGCCGGTTGAGATACTAGCCTGAGCGGTAATGTCATAATATTGAGGAAACAATACGGGAACCGAGAGAAACAGCGAAATCTTTGTACTTGTACCCTCGCCTCTCTTATGAAAATTTCAAGGACGAAATTTATTAAAGGGGGGAGAAATGTAACGACCCGAACTTTAAGGTTATTAGAAAAGTATATTTTCGAGTCACCGTTTCTGAAAAATGGATTAGAAAATATTTATTAAAAAAAAGTAAAAATATTTATGAAGTTAAGTGAGTGATTAATTAAAGTTTAATTAAGTAAATTTAGCTTAATTAAGGATAATTGGATAAAAGATTAAATTGAATATAATGTGAAAGTTTAGTTTTAAAGTAATAGAAAATAAAAGGATCAAAATGGCAATTAAGCCATACCCATGAAATGAGACGGTGAATGAAAGAAAAATCAAGATTTTTCTTGAATTATGTATATTATTAAATTATTAAATATATATGTATATATATAAAAAAAAGAAAAACAAGTGTATAAAAATGATTGGTACAAGTGTTAAATAAATATTTGTTATTAAATAGATTTTTATTATAGTTATTATTGTCATTATATATATATATATAAAAGAAACAAAAGAATAAAAAGAGGAAAGAAACAGAATAGCAGGGGACGAAACAGAGAAGGGAGAAAGGAAGAAAAGAAAAAGGGAAAAATAAGGTTTTAAAGGTTCCAAGTTAATTTGGTAAGTCAATTTAGCCTCTTTTCTTATGATTTTTGAGTTTTTGGAATCCTAGAGATAAATACTACTTGTTTTATGTAGAAATTTTGAAAGTCATTAGATTTCTAAGTATGGTTCATGTTGAATAAAATGATGGAATTGGGGGTTTATTTGATAGAAATTTTGATTGGAATTGAATAAAGGATTGAATCGTAAACTAAGCTATAAGTTTTGAGTTTTAGGGATTAAATGGAAATAAATTCGAAATTATGAAAATATACTGGAAATTTAATAGTTAAGTATGAGTTTGGACAAAATTTGAATAGAAATGAAGTATGAATTGAGATAGAAAAAGTAAGTGAATCTAGTTAAGATTAAATTGAAATTAAAGTAGAAATTGAACAAAAATTGTATTAATTAGATATAAATTAGTAGTGAATTAACGAATATGAATTGTTTGAATTCCTGTAGCTAATGTTGTCTCGGGAAACCTCGGCTAAGCAAGGAAAAAAATGGCAAAGACAAAGGGAGTTAGCTCGAGAAAATACGGTTTGTATTTCTATAATCCGAACCTAGTTATTAATTGTTATATTTTTTTATTCAATGCATTTAATAAATGTTGAAGTGAGAATTATTGTGTTTATAATGGAAATGGATTAATTTGGTATGTGATGAATTTATATTGATTGAATTAAATTGAATTATATATTATAAATATATATATGTGTGTGTGTGTGTGAATGAGATATTATGCAATTATGATAATTGAATTTTGGATAAATATTATGATAAATAATTAAGATGGGAATTATTTGTATTGTATCTTTATAATTGAAATGAATTGATTTAGTGGGTGATAAATTTATATTAAATTGATTTATGAATATCTGTTTTATTGAATTTATATTGATTGAAATTATTTTCATTGAATTTATATTGATTGAATTATATAATATATATGATTTATGTAGAAATTTGAATATTGAATGAATGTTATATTGAAAAATATATTGATTGGAAATATGAGGAAATTGATATGAATATATGAGATTGTGATATTTGAATATTTGATATTGAAAAATGAATTGAATTGTATTGAATTATGAATTAATGTGAATAATTGAAATATATTGTTGAATTGAATGAAATTGTATGAATTGTGAAAATGGGTAAATATATGTAATTATCTGAATGAGATATTGATGAAAGAATTATTAAATTGAGAAAGTGAATGAAATACCCTATTAACTAGTCGGGCTAAGTCAGATATAATTGGCATGCCATAGGATCTGAAAGTGTACGGGATTTGCCGGCTTTACCATTTAGGCACTTTATGTGTCGTATTTCAGGCGCCTCGTGTGTCGTATCAGGCACTTTATGTGTCGTATACTGATCAGGTACTATGTACCGTTTTAGGCACAATGTGCCGTACTGGTGTGTTTGGGTTGGAATCCGTGTATCCGTCAAAGTCTGGGTTTGTTAATAAGGCTAAATAAGTGACAAGATAAATCGACTGAATTTGATTGATTGAACTATTGGAATGAAATGAGAAATTGAATTGAGAATTGAAATTGAGATATGAGATTGAAAATATGAACCAAAAGGTTCATGAAATGAGTGAAGTTCAAATGGATGATGATTGATGTTAGAATGAATTAAAATGGTATATTGTTAAGAAGTAAAGTGTGAATACAAGTGAATTGTGAATATATTGAAAGAATTTATACAGTAAGCAAATGAAAAGAATTGAGCAAATATGTTGTTGTGTTTGTTATATGGCTTGTATAGAATTTTTATGGTAAGTAAATGAAACTTATCTATAAAATAAATAAATGAATGGTTATATTTATCATTGTGATTTTAAGTTTAATTGTTATATTATCAAGTGTTCGGATTATACAAATACCACTGAATATACCATACTCAACGTACGGTTTGTTTCCGTGCGCAGGTTTAGTAAAGATAGAACGTTGAATCAACATCCCAATCCGATCCCGAATTCATTAAGGTAAAGTGTTTTAATTATTGGTAATGGCATGTACCTAGGATGTCTTATGTGTATGTCATTTTGAAATTGTAAATGTAATGATGAAATAAATAAATTTAGATTTGGCTATGGTATAAAATAGGATTTGACTAATTTGGTATGAATTCGAATTTTTGTGAGACAATGTCAGATTGATTTTGGAATTCCCTATTCTGAATTGGGAAAATCATTAAAAATTGTATAAAAATAATTACAGGCTATAATTTATATGCTTAGAATATTTAATGAGTCTATTTTCAAGAGAAATAAACGGGAACATCATCCAAGTTCTGTGCTATAAGATAATTAAATTTTAGTAAAGAAAGGTCGAAACTGTCAAACAACAGATCAGGGGTAACTTTGAGGAATAAACTGTACTAATTGGCTAAAACAAAAATTTTGAAAATTTTATGGTAGAAAGGTATATGAGTCTAGTTTTAATAAAAATTAACGGAACTTAATTTGGAGTTTCGTAGCTCTAGATATAAATATTTTAGTGACTCTTACTCAAGAAGACAGTTTTGACATGAACATAAGTAAATGAAATTGTGTGTAATTATTCTGTAAACTCCGGTAATGCTCCATAACTCTCTTCCAGGACGGTTTGAGGTGTTACATCAAAGCTGGAAATATTCCAGATCTCAAAACGTAGCATTGAGGCGCGAGTCAAGTTGATTCATGTACAAATTACAGAGATAAATTTAAAAAAAACAAAGTAAAACAAATGAAGCTCAATCGAATGACAGTGCGAAAGGGGAGGACCAAGCGCACAATTAACCCTCTAAGACCAAAAGCGCGGATCTCATCCGAGCATGGGTCGGGTCATTGGGTTATGACTCCCAGATAGTGTCATTTTTAAGCCATTGAAATTGGCTTACACGACGCTATTTCAGATCCTTTATAATGGCTAAACCCAACCAAGAAAACCGTTCGGTTGAACGAAACCCTAATCCCTTTCTTTCTCTTTTGTCAAACCCTAAATCCCTCACTCCAACTGCAGATTCACCTCCACAAACAGCAACCAATACATTCAAGCTTGGAGGGATGACTTTTTAGCCTTGAGATCTCCTTTCGGCTTCAATTTCAACGAAGCAAAAAGAGATTTATGGCATATTCGCAAGGTAAGACTCCTCTTTCTTTTTTCCTTTTATTTTCAAACGCAATGATGGAAGATTTGAAGGCAATAAATCGCAAGGAAATGCAAAAACTTAAAGAAATTTAAACAGAAATCAACTTCTAAAAATTTTGACTGCTTTCTTTGTATTCAATATGCGTTCGTCCTCTTTTACACTGATTTTCTCGGCCTTTTATAGCCGATTTACAGGATAAATAGAAAAAGGAAAAAAAAACTCTAATTTTTTGCTGTCATCTGCTGGTTTATTTTCTGTTATTGGGGCTGTTCTCGCAAGTTCTATGGAGAAACGGCCGTACGAAAGAAGCCGCTCGTGGTGACATGGAGGCCGTGAGTGGAAAATCCCTCGTGAAAACCCGATTCCCTGGCTGCAGTACTAGCGTGTTCTAGAAACCTCTAGGTTTTTGGTATTCTCAAGTTGTTGGGCCTTTTTGGGCCATTTTGGCAATGGGCTACTGTGACTTGGACCAGGGATTAAGTTGGGGGATTTTGGGTGTAATGGGACTTTGGGTTAAGGTCTAGGTCAATAGATTTTGGGTTTCAATTTTGAGTCTCGGGGTTGAATGTAAAATTTGATATTTAATTGGGCCAAAACTGGGCTTGTTGTAATTGGACTTTGGACCCTTTATTTTTATTTTGGTTTATGGTTTTATTTTTTATTTTTTTTTTGTTTTGGTTTTGGTGTGGGCTCGGGTGAAATGGGCCTATTACAATAATTTTTAAAAAATTAAAAGATAGTATATAATATAATTAACTCAATCAAATTTAGCTTAAAATTGAAAGAAACAAATTACTTACCTTCATCTTATTGACTTATCATCTATTTGCCAATAAAAAAAATATAAAGTTTAAATACTTTTAACGTATTCAATTGAATCCTACTAATGGAAGTATGAGAGCTGACCTTATATTTGTTATCAATGAAGAACCAATAGTGCAGCTTAGGTGAAATTGGTTCTAAAATGAATTATCACCTACTAATGATTAAATCTTGGATATGTTTTGTTCTCGAATTTGGGAGATTTTGTAGGGTTAATTTGCAGTCTATGTTCTAATTTGAATTTTTTTTTTCTAATGATGGATGCTGTGTTTTTAAAATCTTATTTGCATTCCTTAATATTGATTCTGAATTAAATGCTTTTTAACTATTTATATAGGAAAGCTGAAAGAGGAGCATTTAATAGATGGTTGGGATGAAGGTCCCGCATGCATACTTGCAAGAAAGTATTGTGATTCATGATCCTCAGAAGTAACATTGCAGTGTGGTCAAGAATCACAAAAATGCATTTAGCACTTTCTTGGTAGATGATCACAAGAGTGCACTTGGCCATTTTGGATCTTTTTATTTCTTAATAAATATGTTTAGAAAAGATAGTTTCGTTATCTCATTTCTATATTTACTTAATACTCTGCAATTTTTTCTATCATAATCTAAATTTATTGAAAAGAAATTTTTACTTCTAAGATTCTGTTCAAGTCATTTGCTTACACCTAATGATATGTGTACGGGCCCAAATTTGCCCGGGCCCGATATAAATAAACCAAAATAATAAGTCCAAATTTAAAAAGTCCATTTACAAAAAATATCAGATTTAAAGCCCAAAACCTAAACCCATCTAAGCCCAAACCCTGATGGCCGAATTGGCCCAATGCTTAAATCAAATTTAACCAAAGCCTAACCCTAGCTTTCTCTCGAGCGCCGCACCCCACGTGCCTCCGTCAGCGCACACAACGCCCGAGGCTCGGCTTCCCTCGTCACTTTGCACCGAAAGGGAAACCTTTGCCCGTTAACCTTCCACAGCCCTGCAAAACAACCTAAAAACGAGCAAGGACAGCCAAAATACAGCAACAAAAGCAAGGGCAATAGCGAAAAATGGGGGGGATTCGGCTATATAGCCAAAGAACAGAAATGTAAAAGGGGGTTCATTTTTTTAAAAAAATTTGTATTACACATATTTTCAGAGAAATCGAAAGCAGAAAAGAAATCTAAGAGGTGTTTGTTCTTATTTTTTTTATCTTTTTATTTTTTATTTTTCCATTTGTTTTTATTTTAGTTATTTTGCAAATCTTTTTCTTTATAAAAAAGAGGTTTGAAATAAATAAAAAAGGAGGGGAACAGGAACTTACCGAATCGCGTCGCCGGAACTCCTCCCTCCATCATCGGGTTCGAACTCCAAAGGGAGAGGGAGAAGCCTCCCGATCTCGATCGCCCAGGCCTTGAAGGCTTGGCCTTCAAACGTGGCTTGATCAAGGGCTGAAAAGCCCGTTCGATGCTGCCAAAACCACCGTCCACGGTGGAGGAATGAAGGACCACCTGCGATGATGGGTTTAAAAAAAGAAACCTAGCACAGAAAAGAAATTGAGGGAAAGGGGCTGCTGTCTGCTTCTGAAAAAGAAAGAAAAATAAGGTTTTTTTTTTTAAATAGGCTTAAGTAACCCTGGAAACGACGTCGTTTTTGGGTGGGGGTCCAGGTGCCAAAACGACACCGTTTTGAACCGCCCATGCGCGACCCGACCCGCCTTCTATGGGATCCGCGTGTTTTACCTTTCAATGGGGAATTTTCGCGTAAAGTCCCTCCGCATTTGCTGCTCTTCCAAATCCAATTTCCTTTTATTCTAATTTGTGCCTCATAATTTATTTCAATATTAATTTAGTCCATGTTTAAGCACTGTGTTTTTTTAGTTTGGGGTAATTTCGTTATTAGTCCCCGTGAGTTTACGGATTATCTTCTTGATTTTATCTTTATCTCAATTGAGTCCTTTTCCTTTTAACTTCATTTTTGTAAAATTGTCTCATTATTTATTTTAGGTTATTATTCACTTTTATATTATTCATTATTTTAATTTATTTTTTATCGTTTATTTTCTATCTATTTTCGTTTGTATATTTTTAAAATACTTTATTTATATAATTTACTCATTTGTTTTATTTCTCTTTTATGTATATTCTTTATTTAAAGTTTTATATGTGTCAAGGTTATTTTAAATATTTTTATACATCGTTATTATATATATGTATTATTCATTTACATTCTTGCAGTCCTTTATTTATCATCCTTCCAATCTTTAATAATCTTTTACTAATTATTTAGTTTATTCATGCCTTTATTTTTATCTATTATTATTAATTTATTCATCTACTTGATTAATTATCATCTCTTTTATGTCTTTAAGATTAGACACCTTTTTTACTTATATATATATATATATTATTCCTACTATTATGAATTATTATTATTACTATCACATTCATTTATACATGCTTTACTATAAATCGGGCCATCAATTTTGTTTATGTTTTAGCGCCAATATTTTTACAAGCCCTTTTTTCTTATATTCATATTTGCCTATTATTTGTTAATGTTGCCATTGCTATTATTCATTCATTTTGTATGTTTCATTGTTAGAATTTGTTCCTTAAAATTGCTATTATTGTAGTGCATTAGTACTATTATAACATTCATTTACTATAGTCGCTTCATGTTATTCCATTATTATTACCCCATATATTATGTTCAAATATAGTCAGTCGTCTTTATATCATATTTCAAATCAGCTCATATTATTCTAAACTTATATTTGATAATTACTTCAAAAAAGAGAAACTCTCAAAATATGGCAATATTTCTTTCTTTTGGAAATTCGAGAAAACGTGCCCTAACTTATTGGGTTTCGATTTTTCTCGTTTAACCTAAATAACTTAATATCCTTTCAAATTTCAAAAATATGAATTCTAAATAAGATAAGACAATATTTCGTATTTTGGGAAGTTCGAGAAATCGTGCCTTAACTTATTGGGTTTCGATTTTTTTCTCGTTTAACCCAAAATGATCGAATAACCTTTCAAAATTAAAATGCATGAATTTCGAAAATCAAAAGACAAGCTTATTCTCGAGGTTTTAAAATGTCGTGTCCTAATGTACTTGATATAGTATTTTGTTACTTCGAGACAAGAAGGTCTTTAACATCCGCTTCGATTTATTCAAATATTTTTGTAAAACAAACATTCATAAAAAGGGATCATACTTCAAACTTTATTTTAAATCTTTTTAATTTTCGGCATTAAGACATTAATTAATTGATTAGGTACCATTTTTTGCGTTACGAGGGTGTTAATCCTTCCTCGTACGTAACCGACTCCCGATCCCGT
The DNA here is from genome assembly GCF_007990345.1 of Gossypium hirsutum. Classification (NCBI taxonomy): domain Eukaryota; kingdom Viridiplantae; phylum Streptophyta; class Magnoliopsida; order Malvales; family Malvaceae; genus Gossypium; species Gossypium hirsutum. Next base: position 79,863,261 of record NC_053435.1, read on the forward strand.
TTTCTCAAAATTCGTAGACCAAAATTGTTGTTTTAGTAAAATGTTTTATTAAAATGACCAAACTTCTCGATGATCCGATCACACCTAAATAAAAAAGATTGGTGATGACTCCTAATTTTCATTTCCATTTTCAAAACCAAAGTTGATCCCCGTTTTTTTCGACAATATGCACTCCGCTTTTCAATCATTTCGAGATGCAGCCATAGCATCTACCCTCTTCCTCCCCGAGTTCCAGTGATTCTTTATCAAATTAAATAAAATTTAAATTCAGATCAATGAAGTCGGGCTTTCAAAATCGTATCAAAATGGAGAACTCTACTTTCATCTGTTAAGCAATTTTCACCCTGTTTAAAGTAAAAACCTTCAAAAAGAAATTTTACCAATAAATGATGTGCATAAATAATTCGACAATGTAATTGGACTGCATTGAATTGCAAAGAATGTTTCAATCAATTATCTTTTTTGGACCCTACTCTCCCTATAAGAGTGAACAAACCAAGTTCTTTACATTGCTCTTCATCAGGATACAAGCTCCCAGGAGCTGCACCAAATGCTCTTCTAGTTGTTTCAAATCCTAAAGCCACGTAATGGAGATATGCTGACGTTGCCTCCATGTTCTTCTGCAGGTTTAAAGATATCGATGCGAATTTCGTTGACTGATTTTTATCCAATTCTTTTGCAACGACCTGGTTGAGTTCTTAAACTCCTAAAAACCGCTCTGTTGTTGCCTCCCATGACAACTCGTACCTCTGTGCATCGGTCAATGGAGCAGGCTCTGCATTACGTGTGGCTTCAACGAAACCGTTGCCATCATCATAAGTTCGGCAATTCGAGAACTGCTAGAAGAAATCATTCGAGGGGTGATTGGCACAAATAACGATTTTTCCCATAGCCAATGCTTCGGCTGTGATTGTGCAAACAACATCTGTGATGCTAGGATTCAAGAATATTTCGTAACTGAAGGGGAAAGCCAGAAAAGAAAAAAATCAAAATTAATTGATCCCGATCCAGATATGAAGAGAGAGTGGGGGACAAAGTGAGGCTTACTCATGGAATAAAGGATCAGCATGATCACAACCAGGAACTATTTCAGCTTGTTAGCAGCTTCCTTAACTTGATCGGAGTCTTCTCCATTGCCATACAGATCAATCTCGAGACCAGCTAACTCCTTTTGGTGATCACGAATAAGTAGTTCCCCGTAGCCTTTGCTCCAAACCATCTTCCCAATGTAGTAAGCCCCTTTGGTGAAGGCTTTGTTACGGCTCTGTTGTTGCTCGAAAATTTTTTTGCCTACCTCGAGAAATTTGGGATTAACTCCATGAACATTGCAGATGATGGATCTGGGATAATCCTGAGTGGCAGCAGACAACCTAATTACCTGCAATAACAACATGATTACAATCAGATGAAATTAATTATATTATAATATAATATCAAAACTTGGAGAGGCGAGGAATTCGATTTTCTTCTCTCCTAGTGCTCCTTTCTTCTCTATCAGCAGCATCAACAGCTAGACTATGCTAGTAAAATCAGAGACACATATCATTCTAGTGGACCAACAAGGTGGCACTGATTCCTGTTAGGTCGGAACAATATATCACCCGAGGCAAAGTTGCAATCTTTGTCTTCCTTAAATAATCTAGCCTAACAAGTTAATAAAGTATCCAACAGTGCAAATTTTGTATAGTCCTATAAATATCAAGCAAAAGTCGCTTTAACTTGTTGGCAAGCACAGAAAAATCAAAGCTTATTAGGAAGCTTACCTTATGGCAATAGATGCTAACAACCTAACTATTTAAATATTTCAGAAGAAATGCTAGCAATCGTCCATTTTCCTCCCTCTTTACGTACTCCAAATAATTGGTATGAATTATTCCTATGACGAGGCGAAATTTCGTTTTCCATCTCTTCCCATGATGAAACCACGTAAGATGCTCGGGCTCCTCGAGGACAGCAGTATCTGCCTCTTCATCAGGGATGATTTCCGATATGTCTCCTACAGGAATTATGCTTTTTTTAACTACAGCAAAGTGCATCACAATTAGTACTATAAATTATCATCAGATTGTCACCATGGTAATTAAATGATGGTTCTGATGTTTAAATTATCTATGTTCATTTAACTTTAGGAATTTGTTAAAGGTGTGCGATTACCTTTCCAGGATAAAAGCATATACCGAAATCAGGTATAAATGCAATCCTCCGTTCAAGCCATTGACGAAATAAGACTCTTGCTCCCAAGGTGAACCGAACATAGCATTGTCCGACTATACTAGTTTTTGATCTTTCAAAGACAACCAAGGAATCACCAATGTGATCTTTCTGTCTCCACCTTTGGCTATATAAGATGGTAGAGATAAATTATCTATACGTTTTCATGAGGCCTGAGGGGACTTTCACAGTAATTGTTGGTTGAGTCATGGAAGATCATTTGTGTGTGCCCTTGGATGTAATTGAAAAATGTATTAAACTGCTAAAAGAGCTCATCTAGATTTTTATTTGACTAACGAAAACCCATGTGTTTGTACATTTAAAGCCCCATTGTCTTAAGAAGGATCTGAGAGTCGCTCCTAAATGTGAGTAGAGAATTAACTCTCATACAAAACGACAAGCAGCTCGATGCAGCTGCTTCCATTTTTTTATTATTATCTGCAAACAATGTCCTAAAAGAGTGCAACAAGGTGCCCAATTAACTCTCTTTCTGTAACTCTCAATGTATCCTCATCCATTAATTTATTTAGCAAATTATACATTAAAAAATTGTAAAATATTTCTTGGGTACTTATCTATAAACCATAAGAACTTGACCAAAGTTTAATCATTTTTCCATTGTTATCTTCACCCCAAAGTTTTCAGATCCATTTCCAGCTTCTGTACCAATGTCAGATCAGCCAACAAAGAGGTATATATATGTTTACGCTCAAGGTTGCTAAATTCATTTAGTTTTAAAAAGTTATAAGATAGTTACTGAATTATTTAAAAGTTTTTATTTAAATTATTGAGCTGTTAAAATCGTTACTGTATGGCTTTTCCATTTGCACCGTATGCACCAGTTAAAATCTCTCTTTTCCTTATTTTTTATATTTTTTTTATGAAATAATTTTAAATATCACGAATTTACTAAATAAAGTCTAAACGGTTTTCTTCTACGATCTCAAACATTGACCGCTAGATCTACTTTAGATTTAATGAAATTTTTTTTACATCTTGATGAGCATTGATCCATCGTACCGATCATGAAATCATCATTTAGAATTTAATACCTAGTTTTTTTTTTGTAAAAATAACTAGACTGCCCAATAATTTAAACAAAAAATTTTAACTTACTAAAAATCAATTTACCCATATATTTATATGTATTTATTTTGCAATTAAGCATAAATAAGCTAAGCTCCATTGTTGTTCCTTAAATAGGTATGCAGTGGTTACGGGTTCAAACAGGGGCATTGGATTTGAAATATGCAAGCAGTTGGCTACAAAGGGTATGACGGTGGTGTTGACGGCTAGAGACGAGACGAATGGTGTTGAAGCCGTCGGAAAATTGAAACAGTTTGGGTTCTCTGAAACTGTGGTGTTTCATCGACTGGACGTGACGGAGCCAACGAGTGTTTCGAGTTTGGCCGAATTTGTAAAGACTCAATTTGGAAGGCTTGATATCTTGGTAAAATCATTTGGCTTTTCTACCTTCTTGGATTGTCTTTTTTCTATATCTAATTATTGAGTTCCAAACATTGTTCAAACACTGATTTGTTTAACCTAAATTTGAATCCGATCCAATAAGTGACCTGAGGGACTTATATAAAACTTTTAAAAGTTTTATGAGTTTTAAGAATTTCTAAAAAAAAATTAGGGTTTTGATTAAAATTTTTAAAACTCTTGAGAAGATTAATGAAATTTTTCAAAAAAAAAAAATTGAATAGTCTAATTAAAATTAACAAAAATTGTAAAAAGCATAATGAAAATTTTCCAAAATTTTGAGAGACACAATGCCTCTAGTTTTAAGGACGTACCACCCATTATTCTATTCTATTCACTATAAAAAGTCAACAATTTGAATCAAACTCAAAAACAACTTAAATTTGAAATTATTTAAACTTAAAATGGTCTAACTTGAAAAGTCTGATTGACAAACTTGAATGACTTAAACTCGAAATAACTTGAACCTAAAATGATTCCAACAAAAAACAAACTTAAACTTGAAATGACCTCAATCCGAACTTAAAGTGAGACAAACCCCAAAATTAAGCTACTTTGAAAAAACTTTATCGGTAAACTCGAATGACCTTAAACTGAACTTAAATTTACATGAATTCGAGATGATCCAAACTTAAAAAGAGTAAAAAAATTTAAAACCCGATTAGATTCAAATCAACTTGGACAGCTGAAGTGAGAGGTCTAGGTTGTTATAATTATTTGATTGAAATTGTATGTAGGTGAATAATGCTGGAATTGGTGGAGTAACAGCAGATGAAGATGCTTTAAGAGCTGGTGTTCTTGGCAAGGTAATCTGGATTTCATGGCTTAACTTGTTATTTCATTTGGAGAAAACCAGGGATTAGGGTTGGAAATGAAATTGAATTAGTTGTGGCTTAATTTCAGCCTGCTGCTACAGTCAACTGGAGTGGAATATTGATGGAAACAAATGAGTTAAGTGAGGAATGCCTCAAAACAAACTATTATGGTGTCAAAACAGTGTGTGAAACACTCCTCCCACTTCTCCACTTATCTGATTCACCAAGAATTATAAATATTTCTTCTTCAATGGGACAATTAAAGGTAAATGAGGTCAACCCCGGTAAAAGTTTAGTTTCTCTATTAAAAAAATAAACAAGTTAACTTTTATACATTTCGAAACATGCAAATTATCAATTAAATGATAGTGGAGAATATTAATTTAAATAGTTAATTGTTAATTTGGTTCGTGAACTATAGCTAAAATATTGTTTTGATTTTTTATTTTTTTCTTAATAATAATCCTAAAAACTTAAATTATTTTTAAAAATATGGTTAGTGTCTCATTGTATTAGATAATTATCATCAAATCGAGAATTTTAAAAATGAAAATATTTCTCCGTTATTGAATGAGAGTTCAATTTTTCAAAAAATAAAAACATACCAAAAAAGAGCTCCTTTGAATGTAAGTTTTGGTTTTAATAAATCTGAGTTTGATTTTGTTTTAACATAAGTTTTAATAATTTATATTTATTTTTGAGATTTTTTTAAAAAAATTAGAATTATTGTTAAGAATTTTTAAAAAAAATTTAAAACGACGTTTTAGCTATAGTTTAGGGTCAAATTAGTAATTAACCATTTAAATTAACGTTCTACATCATCATGTAATAGATAAATTTTAATAGAGAGACTAATTTGCATATTTTAAAATGTATAAGGACTAATTTATCTATTTTTCAGTAGAGGGGCCTTAAGTTCAAGGACTTCTCTAGTACTTTTACTGTCAACCTCATCTCTTTTTTAATTAAAATATTTTTTGAGTCAGTTTTACTATTCTTAAATGGTTAATTGACCTTCCTAACAATGACATCTCCAATATTCAAACTTGAATTTTTTTTTTTACATATTAGAATATACTTATGGTGACACCATAATTATACTATAGGTTTGATTAGCTTGTTTTAATTGAGAAAACCAAACATATAGTGTTTTCATTACCTTTTCATATGGGAGAATTTGGTTATTTTGATTCAGGTTATTTTAAGTCAAATCAATTTAGATTATTTTCGGTTCAAGTCATTTGGGTCATCTTAAGTTTTAGTTATTTTGGATTACTTGTTTGAGCATTTTGAGTTTAGGTCATTTTAGGATTTAAGGTCTTTAAGTTTGAGTAATTTTTGAGGTTTAGTTTTCTTTGCTAACCTTAATTAGCTTTTTAGGTCGATTCAATTTAGTTTTTAAAATTCTTAAGTAATTTCAAGTTTAAATTATTTTAGATTTAAGTCATTTAAGTTTGTCAATTCGATTTTCAAGTTAGGCTGTTGACTTTTTATACTTAAATCAAATTTAACTATATTCAAAATTGAATTAATTGGATTGAATTTTCAGAACATATCAAATGAATGGGCAAAAGCAGTACTAGGAGATGCTGAAAACCTCACAGACGACAAAGTGGATCAAGTACTGAGAATATTTATGAATGATTTCAAGGAAGGTTCATTAGAAGCCAAAGGTTGGCCTACACTTTTGGCAACATATTCCATCTCAAAAGCAGCCATGAATGGCTATGCAAGGGTATTGGCTAAAAAACACCCAAGTTTCCAAATCAATTGTGTTTGCCCTGGCTCTGTCAAAACTGACATCAACTACAATACTGGCCTATTACCTGTTGAAGAAGGAGCTGAGAGTGCTGTGAGGTTGGTTTCGTTGCCCAATAATGGCCATTCTGGCCACTTCTTTGTTAGGATGGAACAATCAGAATTTTGATCATATAATTATTTCAAAATTCGTAGCTATCCCTATTAATAAATTTACCTCAAATATTCGAACTTAATAATTCTCTCTAAAAGAATAATGTAACTTATCACTGCACTCAACACTTAGTTGATTTGCTTATGAACATTTATGAGACTATAACTCTAATAAAAGACAATGGCAATTCATTTTTATTTCACTTTGGGGGTATAAATGAGTAATTGAGAATAAGATAAAAATGCTAAGGACCTATTAGCAAAGGTTTGAGGTTTTGGGTTCTTGAATATTCAAATTTAAGTTTTAGTTTGAATTATTATAATTTTTATTCGGGTTAATTCATTTTTTAGTCTATTTGCGCTTTATATTAATTTGATGATTTTGTAGTTGCTCAAACATGTATCTACAATTGTACTATAATTGTAGTCTACTTGTATTTGCAATGAGAATAAAATAAAAAGGTTATCGGTACTAAAATTTGAATACCATATTAAATTGATATAGTATGAACCAATTAAATCAAATCTTAAATTTTTCATCCAAAATTTATAAATCAAATAGCAGCATTGATATATTATGGACTAGACGATGACACATCACTAAAAATAAATTAAATGAATTTAGTTTTAAAATTTCATAATGATGTGTCATTATTTAATTATTATTATTATTATTTTAATAATTGGGACAAGAGAATAGGATACGACATAATACTTTTCTCACTAACTTATGTTACGTAGATATAGGATTCAGGGTTCCAACCTTTTCTATCCCTTTGAATGTGTATGTTGTAGGAAATTGCCAAATGGTCCCAACCTTATTAGATAAAGGTGAGTTCCACAATAAGTGACGGTGAGAAATTTCCTTGAAAATGAAAATAAAAATGTTCAACTTCCCAAGTCTTACTTTTATTCACCTCAATCCCATTAAAAGCTAAATTTGGTTGCTTCATTCACATTTCTTCCACAGAAAATTGGTTTTTTTTTATTGGAAATATGCTTTTACTATTTTGTTTGTTGTCTTTTAATAGTTGGAGAGTTATAAGTAATTTAAGAATTGTATAAAAAAAATAGGGTAAATTGTACAAATGGTCATTCAACTATGTCTGTGTTTTTGTTTTGGTCACCTTACTTTAAAAGTTTTCAATTTAGGTACTAACGTTTGAATTTATTCCTATTTTGGTCACACGTCGTTAAATTGATTATGGAAAGTCTTTTTCTAACTGACATAATACTACATTTAGTCTTCAATACTTACTTATTTTATCAATTTGATCCTAATTCCTAACAATTTAATAAATTTAACCCTTTACATTTACAAATTTTATCAATTTGATCCTCAAACTTCCTAATCAAAGCTTTCAGCTTTTAAAACAGAAGCATTCCACATCTATAAATTTGTAAAACCCAAAAAAGAAAAAAAAACTTCTTTCAACTAACAAGCCCTTTTTCAAAATAATTCCTCATACCAATGAGTTTATCTTGAAACTTTTTTTCTTTTTTTTTTTCATTAATTTCTTCTAAATATAATATTTTATAACCCTTTAATTGATAAAATTTTAGCTAATGAAAATGGAAAAACCTTAAAAAAAACATTTTAGATTTACTCTTGTTGTTAACAATAGAATGTTTCCTTCAAGGTACATAGGAATAGTCCTGAAGTTGGTCCTTGAAATCGGAAATTAAATCAAGAATTAAAAAAATATGGTTTTAGAAAATCCAATTGTTTAATAAATAATTATATAATAAAAATTATTAACATTTAATTTTTCATAAGAACAAGATGTGAAAGAATTAATTGAATTTCCTTTTGTAATATTGATAATTATTTTTTTAATTTTATAAACTGATTAAGAGACTATTATGTGTTCTATTAATTTTTAATTTTTTTAAAAATTTTTAAATCCATAATAAGCAATACATATCACTAGTAATTTGATTTAGTGTCAAATCATTTACTAAATTAATTAAAAACTAAAATTATGCTAGTCAAAGTGAAAGATTGTTTTTTTACGAATATTAAATTATTTATATTATATTTTTTAAATTTTATTTTTTAATTATTTTTAATGGTGTTTAGTTAATTTCTAACATTAACTTCTTAAAAATATAAACAAAAAGGGTTATGCATCAAATTGGATAATTTCAACTGTAAATAAAACTATTAATAGATGTGGAATGTCTCTGTTTTAAAAGCTTTTGTTAGGAAGTTTGAAAATCAAATTTATAGAATTTTGTAAATGTGAAAGGTTAAGTTTATTGAATTATTTAGAATTAGGATCACATCAGGGATTTAAATTGCGGTCGCGGTCGCGTTTTCGGTCGCATTGCGTTTATCGCGGTTGCGGACATAACGGATGCTATTGCGGTCATTGCAGGTATCGCGGTCGTGAATTTTACATTACTTATTGTGTATTGCGGGTATAGCGGGTTTCGGCAGTAGCGGTTTCGGACGGTGCCGCTACCGCTATATAACGGCCGCTATTTCGGTAACGGACCGCTATTTAAATCCCTGGATCACATTGATAGAATAAGTAAGTATTGAGGACTAAATGTGTTATTATACCAGTTAGAAAAGGCCTTTCCATTATCAATTTAACGGTGAGTGACCAAAACAGGAACGAATTCAAACGTTAGTTTCCAAATTAAAAAATTTTAAAGTTAGGTGACCAAACTAGAAATGTGGGCATAATTGGGTGACCATTTGTATAGTTTACCCTAAAAATAAATATCAATTCACAAATGTATTAAAATTTAGGTTAAACATGCTACTAGTTTTTATACAAGTGTAATTGTAGATTTAGTCCATGTAATTTAAGTTGGTCATTTTTAGGCTTGTATTTTTTTAATTTCTAAATTTTAGTCCTGATAAATGGTAGTTGTTAAATTCTGTTGAAAATTTAATGCGGCAAACATATCATCATATGTATAATGTCTCACAAAAAACCCAGATAATAGATTTAAAGGTTGTTTGTTATGTCAAGACTAAAATTTTAAATTTTGAAAAGTATAGAGGTGAGTAAGAATGATCCAATTAAAAGTACAATGACTAAATCTACATGTGTTATCGGTTGGGTCAAAACTAAAATTTAATCAAACATATGTAACTACTATCGTTTTAGATTAGGATCAAAATTTCAAAATTCAAAAAGTACAATAAATTAGAAAAAGCATAGGTACTAAATTTAGCAAAATTATAAAAAAAATACTAAATCCACAATTTACATAGTGTATAGGGACTAATAAAACATTTGACCTAAAATTTATATAAATCTCCTCACTCTCCGCCAATCTCTCTCCTTTGTGACTTTTATGGATAATTAATTAATTAATTTTGGACATCTTTGCTAATCAATTTATGAATAACCAATAAAAATCCAGGTTATAGATAGTCAATAAAAAATTTTCCTTCGATTTTTCTCACCCATAATTTAAAAAATTTCAATTAAATCCTCAAAGTAAAATTTTTTATATCAATTGAGTACTTCTATCAGCTTAACTATCAGTTTAGCCATTAAATACTAATTTGAATTTGACTTAAAACATATTTAGAACACTATATTAAATTATAAACACGAGTGTACCTATTATATTAATAGTTTAGATCAACATGTCATAAAGAAAATAGAAATTTATAGAGTTTTTTTTTTTCTGACATTGCATATTCAAATTGTTAACACAGTAATATATATATTTACAATTTGATCCACAACTTTTAAATATACTCCAAGCTCACATTTAATACCCATAGTGATGGTTTAAAGGAAGGACTTGATTGAATAAGATACTAATATTTTAAAATTTCGATAAGAATATTTTGAAATTTAAGACCAATTTAAAATTTACACCATAAATTAAGGACATGTTATGCAATTAATCTAAACAAATTTCTTCAAACTACCTTTGCTAATTTGCTATAATCTAACACATTCTTTAATCTCAAAGACTTGTCTTTGACAATAAGTAATCTCAAAGACCAGATCTCATCTCCCCAACACATTATTTAATTCCCCCTAAGTTCCGCCATTAAAGCTCTTCATTAAATTCATTCCCTTTGCTTATTTTCTATTACAATTACAGCCCATTTTTCTAAACTCCATCAATATTCAAAAAGGTCATAACTTTCTTATAATCCCATTTAAATTTCAATCTTTTATCTTAAAAGTTGCATCTTTTGATGTTTTGGGTTTATTTTTTTTACTAAAAGCATTGTAATTTTGATTGCAGGAACTTCAATGGCTTTAAAGAAACCTGGTTTGATTGCTTTATTTGATGTTGATGGAACACTTACAGCTCCAAGAAAGGTATATATATATGTAAATCTCTCTTTTTTATATTTGGTCCTTTAAATTTCAATTATATGCTTATTGGGTTGCTGAATTTAAGTGAAAATTGATACATTTTCATTTAAATGGCATAGGTGGCTACCCCTGAAATGCTGGAGTTCATGAAGGAACTGAGAAAGGTATATGATTTTTCTTATGATGACCCTTCAATTCCTTTGGTTTTATTTTGTTGAATCTTTAAAAAATAGAAAAAAAAAGATCCAATTTTTATTAAAGAACTTTGTTTTATTTTCAATTATAGGTTGTTACTGTTGGAGTAGTAGGTGGATCTGATCTTATTAAGATATCTGAGCAACTTGGGAAATCAGGTTTGCTTACGAAACCTTGTTGTTTTCATTGTTTCTTTTTTAGTCCCTTTGATTATTGAACTATTAGTTACAATTTTTTCTGTAAATGCAGTGATTAATGACTATGATTATGTATTTTCTGAAAATGGACTTGTTGCTCATAAAGATGGGAAACTCATTGGAACCCAGGTATTACTCACAGCATGTATTTTCTTTTTGTCCAAACACCTTGTTTTCTTGCCATATGATGTAAATTTAAGAACTAATGATAAGTATTTTTTTCCCCCTTTTGGATAAGTTGAACTTAATTTCATTAACTCGGTCTCGGTTTCCTTTTTCTAGAGTTTGAAGTCGTTTCTCGGAGAAGATAAGCTGAAGGTTAGTCTTTTTCCCCTCTTAGATATGATGGTTCTTCCATTTGATATCTAAAATGGATTACGTTAAAAGCTTGGTTTATAGTGTCGTTAGGACTCTATTGATTTTCATTATTCGCTCGTGATGATGTCTGATTACCATTAGAAATGGTGTATGCTATTTGTTTCATTGATTGCAAATGATTGTGCAGGAATTTTTAAACTTCACATTGCATTATATTGCTGACTTGGATATCCCAATAAAAAGGTGAGAAAATCGGAAGAACGGAGTTCATTTTTTAAGTCTGCTGCAACTCTATTTATTCCTCTAATCGGTCAAGTTGAATAAGATCACCTCTTTATCGTTTTTCTTCGGTTTAGGGGGACATTCATTGAATTCCGAAGTGGGATGCTTAATGTATCTCCGATTGGACGTAACTGTAGCCAAGAAGAAAGGGATGAATTTGAAAAGTACGACAAGGTATAAAATATAATAACCTTTTAGTTTTTGCTATCTAAAATATACAGAGTTAGGGCGCATCTAGCATCATTTTTGGCCTCCAAAAGCAATGGTAAACGAAGAGCTTTTGCCATCGAAAGTGTGTTTAAAACGTGCTTTTGAAACCAAATATAGAACAAACAACAATGCTAAATTAGCTTTTAGTACTTTTTAGGTGCATATACTTAAATAAATCAAACTATTCGAGTTTCAGGTTCACAATATTCGCCCGAAAATGGTGTCTGTACTTCGAGAAAAGTTTGCTCACCTTAACTTGACATTTTCAATTGGAGGGCAAATAAGCTTTGATGTAAGTAATACATATATAGTTTGTTTCAACATTTTAAGTACCATGAACGTCAAAAGGATTAGTGATTGCTTTGTTTTGATCGTTATAGGTTTTCCCCGAGGGCTGGGACAAAACATATTGCTTGAGATATCTTGAAGAGTTTCAAGAAATCCACTTCTTTGGGGACAAAACTTACAAGGTTCGTTCCATTTTTTTCACTTTGGTCTTCCACTAGTAAAAGTACCATGGAGGCCCTTGTATTGGATCACATTTTGTCCCCTCTATTTAAGAAATAAGTGGTCAAAGAGCAAACTGGTCATGTTAAAAATTTCATCCGTTTCTACTAACAAAAACTAGTCTTGTACATCAACATAAGGTACATCTGGCACATTATGTATCACGATCTAGTTATTCTGTCAACCATGCTAATTTTAAACAGAACAAATGGATGAAATTTTTAAGAAAAAGGACCAATTTACTCTTTGAACTAATGTATAGAGGCTAATTTGCCCATTTTTTTAGTAGAGGCAAAACGCAATTTGAAGCATATCCATTTTTACTGCCTTCCACCCTATATAAATCCATAAACTTACAGTCATTATCCGTTTTTAATCGGCTTTCTTTCGGCCTTTACCTTCATTCCATTTACTAATGGTCTTTTCCCTGGTCAGGGAGGTAACGATCATGAAATTTATGAATCGGAGAGAACAGTAGGACACACAGGTCAGTTGTTATCTCGAACTATTTACACAGATTCTCAATGTTCAATGGTCTCAAAATGCAGTGATTCAATTACCCTTGGCAATATAACAATATGTTTTATTTTGGTCATATGTAGTTACAAATCCTGATGATACAGTGAAGCAGTGCAAAGCTCTCTTCTTAAGCAACCCTTGAACGATACCGCTTTTCTTCTCGGTATTACCAGGTTGTATCGAGTGGTTTACAGGAAAGAATAAGTGGCAAGCCGGGTGCTGGCTCAAGTATGTAGTTTTTATATTATTCAGTAATAGTTCAAAGTGGTTAAATTTTGGGTATTTAGAACTTGCAGAAAATATGGTATCACCATGATTCTCTTTTACTATCATTCGAGGGAATCATGAATTTTGGACATTCACTTTATTAAGGTTGCAGCAATTTATATATGTATTTATATATACATTGAAGCCGGCAGGATGAACTGCTCAATAATAAATATAATCTGCGTCTTATATTATAAAGCTCCATTTGTTCATGGCAATTTTTTTTCCATTTAACTTAAATCGGAAGAGAAAGGAAAAATACCCTTGAGTTTGGCTTTTAGTTTTTTTTTTTTTTTTCACTTTGTCACTTGAAATTGACAATTAGATTCATTTTGGTCTTTGAATTTGAGGCATTATTATTTAAAAATTTATATAAATTTTCAATTGAGATGTGATAAAAACTTAAAGTATTACATTGAGTGTCATAATAATTAAACAAATAGTTAAACAGGTTAAGCTATTGATTCCTAATTCAACATGTTTGATTGATTCAACCATCAAACATTTTATACAGCTTAACAGTCTTTAATATAGACATAATAGTAATTTTAGCTCCTCACGATTATAAATTATGCTAACTTAATTTTGATTCTAAAAAATATAATTCCCTAACATTTATATGGTATAATTTGATATTTTTTTACAATTTTGGCTTTGTTTGTAATATTCAAGGTTAGATTTAAAACAATAAAAAAATGATAATTATTATATTAAAATTTTAAATTTTAAATTTTAATATATTTTCGATCAAATTTAATTGATAAATTTATTTTTTAAGTCACATAAAAAAAGCGAAATTATAAAAAGAAGAATATCAAAACATACAAGGTGTAGATGTTAAAAATTATTTTTTAGAATCAAAATTAAATTGATACAATATATAAATATTGAAGAGTAAAGTTACTATACAAATATTAAAATTATCACAAAATTTTCCATTAACCTAATAACCAAAAAGGACAAATCGAACAATTAAATAATAATTTTATAACTTTTCATAATTGAATGGCAAAAAAAAATATCAATAATTGAATGACTACCTGTGTATTTTACCCTAAATAATTTATCAAAAATTATTTAATTTTAAACTAGGACGTAAATATTTCAATCGACATATGAAAAGAACATGAAAAACAGTAATCCATGAAAATGTTCCTTTCCTGTCTGTTACCATTTAATGACAAAGTACAACAGTTGATCCTTTTTCTCTTAGAATAAAACAAGCAATTAATAAAAGTCCCATCAAAAATTTTTCAACCGCTTAAAATTTTGTTATTACTGGAAAAAAGGTCCTTTTTTTTGTACTATTTTCTGTACAACTTACAACAATGGGAGCATGTAGTTGTTCTATACAGTTTTCCCCCCTGAAAGGGGGGGAGGGCTTATTATACCTGGTTAACACGAGGAACCTTTCATATCGCCAATTCAGTAACGTGGTTATCGTCCGAAGAATCCGGCAGTTGAGTTTTAGGTTTATTCGTGACTCGCGAAAACCCATAACCGAGAGAACTTCCACTAGCTTGGCATAGCTGTGGAAGTGAAAACACGTTGGGATTATGATAAAAATATTCCTTGAGATGTTAGGAAATAAACAAAAATAAAAGGGTAAAAGTACTATCTAAGCCCCTGTACTAAGAGTCCGATTGCATTTTACTCTACTAAAATTTTATCCATTTGTATTGTTAAAAACCAACATGGCTGCCGGAATAACCAAACAATGACATGAGGCGTGCAACGCATACCTCATACTAATGTAAAGAGACAAGTTTTTAACAGTAAAAATGAATAAAATTTTGAACAGAAAACCAATTTGCTCTTTGATCTACCGTATAAAGATTAATTTGTCTATTTTTTTTTGAGAGAGGGAGAAATGCAATCCGTCTCCTAGTCTAATGGCCTCTACGATACTTTTACCAAATAAAGGAAAAAGTAGGGGTGTAGGGAGTACCTCTGTTAGTTCCGCAAGATGGCGAGACCTAAATTCGTTGATTGTTGCTGCAATCTCAGATGTTGGGAGTTTAGCCTGCAGAAAGACGGGAAAAGAAACGATATGGATTGTTTAAGATATCAATATAAGTACAAAAAATAGAATAGAAGTGGAAGCATCGGATTAACAGATGAATATAAGACATCTGCACGGTTTAACGCAGGATTAATCATATTAATAAGTGACCGATGCAAGTGTTGCACATCCAAATCATGACCTCTAGCTCAGAGACAATGTTAAAACCACTATGGCCGAGGAAAGCATAACGGAAACAAGGTGCCCGGGATTTGAAAATGTAATCCATCATACCTGAGCTAGGACAGCAGCAGCCAACTGCAGACTTGGTTCCAAGGTTTCTGGCACAACCTATACTCAACAAGGCAGAAGAGAATAAGGAAAAACCAGAAGAAGAAAAACCACAGGCGGTAAATTTAATAGAAGGTAAAAGAATATTACAGCCGTAGCCCCAGCTTTTTCCAAATTAAGGCCGTGATCAACATCATGAGCGCGGACAAAAGTTTTCACATTAGGGAAATACTTGCTCAGAGCCCAAACAGTTCTATAATTGGCACCAGGTGTATCCAAGGTTATTGCCGCAGCACAAGCTCTTTCAGCACCAACTTTGTGAAGGACCTAATCACCAGTGTAAAAGAAGTCAAATGGTGATCTCCAAGTCGGCTTATTTTGAACGAATTTTGCTTACCTCTCGACTACCAGCATCTCCAAAATAAACAGGAATGTCCAGGGAACGCCCCATTGCCACCCTATCACTGAAAGGAGCAGAAACTTTTAGTACTTGCCATGATTAATTGATGAATTTTAGATATCTGCTATTTTGTGATGTGTACCACTGGTATAGGCTATGAAAGTACAACTACTTGATGGCCATTTCCAAAATGAGTCAGCCTATTTCCATGAATGTCTTAAGCTTCTTCAACAAAAATGTCAATCACATAGTAGGCAAAAGCGACTGTTTTACATTAATCGTGAACATTTATATGCATCAATCTCTAGCTCATAATCATGCGCTATATCAATACATTGGTAATATAGAAAATCAAAGACAAACTCATGAGTCACGGTATGGGCAGGTATCTTGGAGGAATTAAATTGGCATACACAAAGGATCTATACCCTAGATTAAGATGGAGTCAGATGTTTGCAAAATCATAAGCATTATGATCGATGATTATTTGACTTCTCTTTAAAAAGAATTATGTTACCTCCGCACATCAAGGGCAACGAATGGAATTAGGCGCTCCGAAAGTAGCTGAGCTATGATCTGAAAACATGCAAAGAAAAAGAGAAAACACGACATTGTTACGGACATGTGTTTATGGATTATTAACTAATTTGAGAAGAGGTTCATCAGATTAACACTTTCAGACTAATTTTTCAAATTCAAGTGTGCAAATATATAAATACCTGCCCAACACGCCCAAATCCACAAATGATAATATGATCTTGCAAATCATCAGTCTGGAAATAAAACCAAGTTAAAGAGACAGATTAATAACTATTAGAGATCCCATTACATCAAAATCAGATGCTTAATATATTGAAAAGAGATTTACTGCATAAAGATACTTTATTATGTTACCTCACTCTCGACAGGCAATAAGCTTCGAACATCATGTAGCTCAAAACGAGAGGCAATTAACTGGCCTCCAGCAGCAAGCCATGGTGTGAGGGCCATTGAAATCCCCACAACAAGGAACAACAATGAGGATAGCTGAGAAGACATTATTCCCTGCCAAAATCCCCCCATTAATACTTGCATAAGTGATAAAACACTGCATATTAGCACTTGGGTTTCATTATTCAAAGAACAACGATTCTTGTTGATTTAGTAAAAAAACGTGCCCATTTACCTAAGATATATGATACAGTTAACGAATATTCCAAATTATAATGGAACAAATATGTGAACAATATATCTTTCTCAAATGACAAACCACCCTTACACTGACAAAACTCAAAAGTAAAAATCAATAACCCAACAGGTTAACTAAAAATTTACCAAATACAAGATAAACTATTAGATGCGGATGAGATAATCCCATGACCAAATGATGTTAGTTAATAGTGAAAGAAACCTGATTAACAGCTTCACCAAAAGCCACAAATGCAAATTCTCCACCTGGAGCTAGAAGAAGACCAACCCTTATGGCGGATATGATCGAAATACCAAAAAGTTTACCAACAACTGCCACCAATATGGTCTTGCCACCAAGTAAGAGTGCCAATGTCCCCGCAATGACAGGAAAATTTGACACAAGAAGCTTTGGGTCAATTGACATTCCAACCTGAAAAGTCAAAATGTCAACAGTTGCATATGCTCGATCATCAATGTATGGCAGTAACAATAACCTAAACCAAAAACAAGCCAAATTAAGCAAGTGTTATCATTCTCAAAACTTAGTAACGTAGTAAATGATATGAAGACTTTATCCAACCACCTCTTCCAGTTTTCTCCTACTTCCACCTATGAGATAAAATCATCCTCTATGTATAAAGAATCTTGGTAATATGATTGTTGTATAATATTCACACTAAGGACACGTTTGGACAGCACAGAGTAAATGAATGAAAGTGTAATTATTAGGGTAGTAATTATACCCTTGTAATTACAACAAATTGTAATTCCCTAAATGTAGCTGACATAAGATAATTAACATCAACCTTATAATATTTGGGTTTATAGTTCAAATAGTTTGTAGCTTTAATTATATAAACTTAATTTGACTGACAAACAGTAATTAGCATCAATCTTATAATATGGTGCAAAGAAAACCATTTCTATTTGCTTAATTAGTATCAAGCTTATAATATTTGGGTTCATAGTTCAAATAATTTGTAGTTTTAACTATAAATTTAATTTAGATAATGACTTATGCTAGATTATATTTCTTTCTATAATATGTAAATTAAGTAAAAAGTAATATAAAATTTATAATATATAAACTTTATAATAATAATAAAAAAGATTTTATAAATTGTCCAAACCTGATAAAAAAAACTATAGTATTTTTTATAATTAAGCAATAATAATAAAAATAAAAATAACTATAATATTTTTTTTATGATTATAATATATAGTATGTACACGTAAATAAGTTATGTCCATACTTCTTAGTCATAACTTTTTATAAATAAATACATTATGCAATTTTATAACATGTACATTATTTTTTATAATATATTATAAATAAATACATTATCTTTTACCATTATTTTAGATTTTTTTTAGGATTTAAATAATATATTTTTATTATAACTTTATAAAATACAAAAATTATTTTTATAATAATTTTTAGAAATTAAAATATAAGAACCGTTATACCATAAACATCCAAAACACTTATAAGTGTTTATGCTTATAATATAATTTTCATAACTTTGTATAAAAATAATTTTTTAAAATTGGATTTGGGTATAATTACCTGTGTAATTACCCCAATTCTCACCCTCCCCTCTAAGAATTGGAAAGTGAAATTGGGGTGCTCCAATTACACCCAATTCAATGGGACCCACCAATTATAATGGTTACACAAACATGCCACCCTTGTGTACTTACAAGCAATTACGCACAAACCCAATTACTAGATGGCTTTCCAAACACTACCTAAATGGCCTTCATAAGAAATGAGCACCAGGTACAACTACAACTGAAGCAAGAAAGTAATTCAATGAACAGACAATCTAGTCATCCAAAATGGAGAGGCCACCAAATAAAATACCCACCGTCATGAAGAAGAGACCCAATAAGAGGCCACGATATGGAGCAATATCTGATTCAACCTGCAAAGAGAATTCAGTCTCTGCAAGAAGCAAACCAGCTAGAAATGCTCCCAATGCCATGGAAAGTCCAGCCTGTTCAACCAGAAGAGTAAAAACAAAATGAAGGATCTAAGGTATTATTACTACAACAGAAGAAAAAGAAAAATTGACAAGAATGTATAGTTTTCGTACCCTAGCAGTAAGGAGACTTGTCCCTAGAATAACAAGGAGGGTATTGGCTGAGAATATTTCTGCATTTTGATTTTCTGCTATTTGCTTATAAATTGGTCGAAGCAACTGCAAGAAAGGAAAAAAGTATACAAAAATCAGCAGCTGCTGCGTTTCTGAAGCATTATCCATTTTCAGAGTCAAGCACAGGTATCAACAACCTTAGTAGATTCTGAAGATTGTGGGTAAATTGCATCTATGAGTTAAATACCTTTCTTTTTTGTTACGATTTATGAGTCAATACTATCAGACTATTAGATGCATTTCTTATATGTATAACAAAGCTCTCACAAACTATCAGTTAGCTCCACTAGAATGATACCACGTACATCCAACCAGGTTATATTTGAACGCTCTTAATAGACAATTTGCAATTTTTTTAATCAGCAAAATATTACAGGATAAGTTAAGATAAAGTAAAACAATAAAAATTTAATGTCCAAACCTGAGGCCATAATTTATGAATGTCTTAGATATAAAACTTACCAACCGTCCCCCAGCAATAATTGCAGCAATGGCAACTGCTGCCTTAACAGCAGCCAGTCCAAGAGCTTCAGCAATGGCTCTAAAACCAACCTGAAAACCAAAAAAATTACATAACTCAAAAGTGCAAATATAAAATGTAGAAGTATCAGCAGCGGTAACAAGAATGTGGCAGATAAACCAGACAAGGGGCAAATTTCACTTCTTCTTAACTTGCCTTAGCCATCAAAGTTCTTTCATGTTTTTCCCTAAATATTTCCACTTGCAAATGTTTCCAAAATACTTCCTTAGAAGTTCATTAGAACCATTTAAGGAGGCAACCATCAAATAATAAAAGAAAAGATTTTGGGGAAAGCACATGCTCCCTCAAAGCAAACTAGTGGAGTATGCTGCAAAGAAATAAACATAAACAGCTATTAAGAAACCCAAGGAGATGAAGGAGCAGACAGCTTTCCACTAATAGAAGCTTAGGAAAATCACTCATCAAAACCCGAGCCCCAAGAGAGCTTTATGGTTCATTCATCAAAATTTGAGCCCCAAATGAACTTCATGATTAATGCAAGTATCAGAATAAAGAACATAGATGTATGTGAATGACATACTATCAAAGCAAAGCCAATTAGAATATTCAAGGTCAAATGAGGAATAAAAAGGAAAAGCAAAAAATGGATATATTAGAATTTAGAAGATCTTACCCCTCCTTTTGATGAATTTGGTGAGATAAGAGGTATGAGTATAAGCAAAACAACAACAGCCAAGTCCTGGAAAGAAGAGATATTAATCAATAAAAATTCACAACCAAAACCATCCAAATGAACTAAATGTCAAAGTGAACTTCGAAAGACTAATGAGGGAGGATTCCAAACATATCTAGCAGGTATTATTATGTGTCCTAATTGCCAATTTAGTCGGATCATTCATAAAGCATTTTTAGTACTATGGGAGCAAGATGGCTTAATTGCATAGGCGATTACCATGTTGCATTGAGTATATAACTAATTTCATCTTTGCTTACTTCAACAGTAAATATGTCTGTTTAAAACATGAAGATTGGGAAAGAAGATTTAAAAATAAGAAGAAAAAGAAAGGGACAAAAAGTAGAAGCAGGCATACACGTATCGGTTATCAAGACATTCATTTGTATAATAACTGAATAAAGAACTATTATCACTGACTGTAAAATTCAATTCATAAAAAATGCCTCCTGAAGTCAATCCCTTTTCTCAAGATCCTAGGACAACCTGAAAAAGTAGGACTGAAAATGTAGCACGCCCATGGCGTGAAGTACTCTCACCTCGCTCCTGTAATACCTGCAAATGAAGACAACAACAATTATAAGACCATTAATGGAGCCATGAGGTCTCTTTATCTTCTGTGGTAGGTATGTTATTGTAAAGGAACAAAAAATATGAAAAGTAAAACAAATGACAAGAGTTTGATACAATCAGGTCACATTCATGCTATTACTAAACCTATTAGGTAGATTTGTGAAGACAATCGCAAGAAACCAAGTTATCTTCTAATTTCTAAAGATTTTAAGAGGTCGCAGAGGAATATAAGAGGAAAATAGATGTTTATAAATATTCAACAAAAATAAAATTTGAATCTTTTGCCCTAGCAAGCTTGCTAAAATTTGTGTCCTTCAGGATGTGCAAGAGTAATAATAATACAATGTCAAAATTAATAACATCTGAAGCAGAATGTGTCTATGTTAATTACCTGCAAGACAACAGCAGTTGAAGATAATGCCAGGCCATTCCCAATCACAATTGCAGCTGGACCAGGCTGCCCAGCAACAAAATGAGCAACCAAGCCAACTACAACTGCAGTCACAAGGACCTGCATCACATAAAAGTATAAGTTAAAAGAACTTTCAAAACATATGTGACAGTAACAGAAAATTTATTTTCTCAATCACCTGCGCAGAGCCTAATCCAAAAACATATTTCTTCATGGAACTTAACCTTTCGACGGATAACTGCAAAAGGCAAAATATGGGCACATGTTTAATACCATCTTATAATGATGGAATTCAATGTAAAGCTGCAATTATGGATGTATAAAATAAACTCCACCTCAAGGCCAATATTGAATAGCAAGAAAACAACTCCAAATTCAGCTATTGCTTTGGTCCCATGCACATGACGGATTATGGAAAGACCATAAGGTCCAATCAAGATGCCAGCAGCCAAATATCCAAGAACGGGACTGCCTAAAAATAGGAGCAGATAGAAGAAAAACATCAGTAAAGGAAAAATAGAACAAATAATGGTAAGGAGAAGGAAAGAGAAAAAACATTGTTTTCTCCAGACTGTGAGGAAACATCATAAAAAGCAAATAGAGAATTCAAACATGAGCACCAAAAGTCTTTGCAAAAGTTCATATTGACAAAAGATCATGCGTTTTTTAAGAACGCCGACTCGATGCTGCATACTAAAATGAGCTAAAGGATAGAGAGTTTAGTCACCTCCAGGAATTTTCTGAAATATAGGCACAAATATTACACTTGCAAGAAGTAACCACAGCACATCAAAGAGAGAAGCCTCCTCCTCATTCATCTGAGAAATTCAAAGATTGAAATAAGCTTCTGACAAGCTGCTATATTCAGTATGATTACAATCATAAGAAACAAATGGAGAAACTAATAAATGGTGTAGGATCACACACCTCTTGATGTGGAAGAAAAGCAATTAGTTCTTTTAGTTTTTTAGGAATTTTCTTTATTTGTTGCATCAGAGGTTTTGCATTTAAGGAAATGTCGTCTATACTAGTAGTTATGACATCTGGCTGCTGCATCAACAGAGCTCTCCTCTCTGCCTGATTAGCATAGAAGGCAACCCTGTGATCAAAGGCAGGCAATCATTTTTGCAGGCATCGAATCTTATAAAAAAGTAACAAACTGATAAAACACAAACTCAATAAAATGGTTCCTTCCAGAGGAGTTGATCCATTGTTTTTATTATAGTCAAGCAGTGAATTCTCTAGATCTAAACGTTTGATCTAAGAAGAAATAGACATAGCATTCCAAAAGAAAAACATCTTGTTTTAACAGAACATGCCATTTTGGTCATGAAGGAGAAATTAACGCTCACCAAAGACATATACAGGAATTTGAGAGGAGTTATAACTAATTTAGTTAATATAATACGGTAGTAATATTCAAAAACATACCCAGCTCCCAAGAGCAGTACTCCTACTACCAGTTTAGGAATTTGTTTCCTTGCAGACTCCAAAAGACTCTGGGCGACTGACAATGGTGTGAACTCTGTCCCATCATCGGCGAAGGAAAAAAATGATGCAGGGAAGAAACGTGAAGATTTCTTCAACAACGACTTTGAGGAATTAGGGGGTGAAGTCTCCCTTGTCAGCTCCTTCTGAGATTCCGACTTCTTCGATTGAACACTTTTTGACTTTTCTGCTTCAATTTCAGCTTCTGTTGGAGAATCTAAACCCAGGATTCCGTTCTCATGATCACTTAGATCATCAAATTGTTTGATATCTTCAGAACTTTTTCTAGCTTTACCAGATATGATGTCTGCTGTAGGCTCAGCAACCACCATGCCACCATTAATCAAAGCATCCCTTTCTCTTTCAACAAAAACATCATTAGGACCCCCGGGACTGATCTCCTCCTCAATAACAGTCTCTTCAGCCGAAACCTGCTGCTCAACAGTCTCAACAATCATATTAGAAAGAGACTTTTCAGCTTTTTGCAGAGCTATCTCTGCATCATTCACATGCTGTGTAGCTTCCAATTCAAAAGCAACAGCTTGCTCAGCTAAAAGCATGATGTTTGCAACTTCTTCCTCAGCTTTCAATGCATCCATCTGTGCTTTCTCTGCAACCTCATTCAATCTATCTGCTTCTTTCTGCAACTCCCCCTTTTTACTCTGCAGGTGCCTTAACTCCGCTTGACAATTTTCTAACTTCTCCTTACATTCTCTAATCTCATTTTGTGCAGTCAATGCTGCTCCATTATCTTCCCTAATATCAATTTCCACATCACTCTCTCCAGAATTTTCTGGGGAATCGTTTCCCTTTTTCAGAGATTCAGATGAGTCTGCTGTCACCTGAAGCCTTGCCTCAGCTAAAGACAATGCCATCATTGCCTTTTGAACAGCCTCTTTAGCAACGCACTCACCATTCACAATATCTTGAATCATATTAAGTGTGCTATTAACATCATTCCAAGCATTGGCTGCTTCGTCCTTCAAAGCTATAGCTGCTTCTGATATTTTCAGAGCCTTTTCCTCAAACATCCTACTGTTAAGACGTGCCACTTCCAATTCCTTAATCGCCTTCTGCAACACTTCCCTCAAGTCATCCAGACTAGGTGTTTCCACTTCACCATTTAGATTTCTATCTTCTTCTTCCAAACCATTCCATACAGTACCACTCAAACTCCCATCACCACTCTCTGCAAATTCCACATTCCGACCATTCCCATCAGCATAAGCCAACGAATCATTACCTTGACAACACAACCTAACTACTCTTACTTTCGACACATCACGCAAACCGTAACACAACGACCTACTAGAGTACGCACTGCACAAATGACGGTTAAATTCCCCCCCGAAAACCAAATTCGAACTTAAACAACCACCATAAGCCATACTTTTCCTCATTTTCTTCAAACACCGAGTTTTGGATCCAATCATGGGATCAACAACACTGTAACTCAAATTCCTACATTTAAATCTAGGACATAACGGATCCAGCATCCTATAACTACTAATACTCCCTTCACCACCATGAAATACCATAGGACGCTTAAAACTACAAGCGAAATCCATCTTTCTTCACCACACCGATCTTTATTCTTAGCAACGCATTTCAAGAACTCTAATTGACCTTTTATCAAACACCTGGAGCAATAAAAAAAATTAAAGAATCCACGCTAGTAACCCTAGAACAGCAAAACCAGTACATACTTCACAGTTTATACTCATACAATACAACATATACATAAAATCGGTACTGAATAAAAATCAATAAGTAAAAAAAGAAAATGAAGAGAAAGCGAACTGACCGATCAAAGAAACGGCGGAAATGTAGGAGAGAGGCGGAGTTTGAGAGGAAAATCTTATGACTAAAAAGCAAAAAGAAAAAAAAAGGCAGAAAATGACACAACTGATAAACAAATCAACGTGGCCTTTTTTTGCTTTTTCAATTATGAAATTCACGAGTTTATTTTACTTTTTTTCTTTGATTTTTAATTTTTTCCCTCTATTTTTTTTTCTGTTTGGGAAGTAGGAAAGGGAGGAGGGAAAATTTTGTTTTTTTATTTGGAAATTAGATGATTGGTGGATAAATTTTGTTTTTTTATTTGGAAATTATTAAAACAAGTTTTAATTTTGTAGATTTGGTCTTTTGG
Source organism: Gossypium hirsutum (assembly GCF_007990345.1). Taxonomy (NCBI): domain Eukaryota; kingdom Viridiplantae; phylum Streptophyta; class Magnoliopsida; order Malvales; family Malvaceae; genus Gossypium; species Gossypium hirsutum. Next base: position 79,888,334 of record NC_053435.1, read on the forward strand.
TGGTAAATTGCATCTAAGGTCACCAAACTATTAATAAACTTACATTTTGGTCACTCAACTTCAAAAAATTACAAAATTATCACTAAACTATTCGAAAGTTTTCATTTAAGTCGCTGCGCTGTTAAATTATTATTGTATGGCCTTCTATATTCACACTACCTGCAGCAATCAAAAGTTCTCATTCTCTTTCTTTTTTACAGTTTAATTTTTTTCATGAAACAACTTTAAATTCACGAATCTACGAACTAAAATTCAAACAACTTTTTTCTCCGACCCTCGATTTTAATTGTCAGATTGACTTGGATCTAAAGTAAATTTTTCTACTAATCGATAGATACCATTCTATCATATCAATCTCCAAATTGTCATTTGGAGCACATTGGCCCAATTTTTTTAAAAAAAGAATATACTAGTGACTTAAATAAATTTTTAACTAATTCAATGACTTAAATGAAAATTTTTAAATAGTTTAATAATTATTTTGTAATTTTTTAAAGTTAAATGATCTAAATATAAATTTACTAATAATTTAGTAACATTGATTACAATTTACCTTTTTTTTGTTGAGGGTGACATGATTTTATATGCTCTTTGGATATTCCAGTTATGATATCATATGCAGTCGCGTCAACCACGCGTGGAAGCTACGGATTCTTTATTTGTCGTTGCTTGTCCGTCATTATTTGAATGGTCACGGCCTCTGGTGCGAGTTGGGAGGCGCGTAGAGCCAGGGACTGAAAGTGAGCCTCGTTCATTCGCCCCCATCTGGCTGCCAAGAGCCGCTCGCTCCACGCCTCTCCCTCTATTGATGTTATTAAGCTTTTGGTTTCAACTCTTACTTTCACGTTTTTTTAATAATAATAATAATAATTATTAGTGTTAATCTATTAGTGTTAATTTATATATATATTTTTGGCTCTTGAATAAATTTATTTTGATATATGTATTTTTTAATGTTTTCGGTAATTGGATTGATAGTCTAACTTGTTAGACTACCAGTTTTTTGTCCGACTAATTTATTTGAGTCAATTAAATAAAAAATAAAAAAATGCTAAAAAATAAAAAAAATCGATTCAACCTCTAGCTTAATTGATTTTTTAATCCGATTCAATTGGTCCAATTAACCAACTCAATTGATTCTCAAGCCAATCGGTCTAACCCCATATTTTAGCTCGATTTTGAAAAACGTGATTCTTTTTATCTATTTTAGTATATGAGTTTTGGGATTTTTCCTTGTTTTAATCTCCAAACTTGAAATTAGTAAAAATTTAATGATGTTACACTTGAAATTGTGTTACATCATTACTTGAAATTGAAATATATATATGTATATTTTTTTTAAATTTCAACTACACTTTTATAAAATCCAATGTTAAGACTCAAAGTGGATCTAATTACTAAATTTAGAGATTATAGTCGATAAAAATTACAAGTACTAAAATATACCTAATTACTAAGTTGGTGAACAAAAATTATATTAATTATAAGAGATAAATATAAAAATTATACATGAACTTTTAGCCAATGTACAATTTTATATGTAAACTTTTATTTGTGTAATTATACACATAAATTTTTAATTGTGATTTAAATGTATATATAAAATTTTGATTTTGATTCAATTGTATATATTTAAATAAATACATTAATTTTTTTTATGTTTAATAAGTAGACTTATTTTTTTTTACAAAATGTAAATGTAAAATTATGTTATATTCGCTTGAAATCCAAACCATTTATTAAAATTGATTTAAAATAATTTAATTTAATATTGATGATGTCTTTTCCACTATGGATTGAGTTTGAGGGTAATTTGCACATGATAATAGTCCCAAGTTGGAGGTTGGATGTATGTTCAATATAGATATAAAGATTTGTGGGTATATTTTTTTAATACATGGATCAAATATTAAAGAAAGCATGAATAATGTAAGAGAAAACTAAACAATTAACATGATTGAGGGTGGGTTTGAATAGGCAGTGCAGTTATATGTGGTTAGTATAAAAACACAGTAGCGATGAGATTAAATATTGTAGTTGTAACAGGCCTATTTTGCCCGGCCCAAGCCCAAAGTAGACAACCAAAAATTACCAGTCCAAAGTCCAAAATTCAAAGCCCAATTACAATATCAAACTCAAACCACAACCCAAAATCTCTAACCCAATTCATATTGGCCCAATAGGCCCAAAAGACTAAACCAACTCAGAAACCCTAGGGTTTCTGAACCTTTGTAGCGCCGCACCCCTCACGTGCTAAGTCAGCACGCTCGTCCCCCGAAGATTACCATTCTTGGCATCTTGCACCAAAATAGTAACCTCTACCTCGTTGACTTCTTCATGACCTACAAATGCAACAAAGAAAAGAAAGTAGCAAAACAGAGAAAGCAAATAGGAACAATAGAAGCAGAAGCCTAAACAATAAAAATCAAATCAAATCAATATTACGGCTATAAAAAGCCCCAAGACCAGATTGTATTTTTTTACGGATTCTTGAATAGAAAAAAGAAAACAGTCAAAAGCAAACATTTCAAAGGTGCCTCTTTTATTTTAATTTTTTTCATTTTACTCGAAATAAAATCATAAATGATAAAATCTCACCGTTGGTCCATTCTCCATCGTGGTTGAGAACCTCTAGTGACCCAAACATCACAAAACCCATTCGGGTTCCAACGAGGGTTGGAGGAGTGGCGAAGACGGAGGTTTTCTTCCCTTGCAGTTCACCCTTTCTTTTCGTTTTTGTTGTTTTTTTTTTGTTTTTTTTTTAAATCTATCCTAGATCTATTTAAAAGAAAAAAGAAAAAAGGAGGGGGATTCGAAATGCCATGGCAGAGCCACAGCGGAGCCATGTCCTAGACTCGCTGGAGCCACGCCGGACCCCTTGGCCGGATTCTAGAATTTGAGGGAGAGGGTTGAGAGCCCCTTTTGTTTTTTTGTTTGAAAAGTAAAAAAATGAAGTTTTTTTAAAAAAGAAATAATTTAAATAGCTTTTGTGAAACGGCACCGTTTCACTTAGGCTTTTAAAACATAAAACGGTGCAGTTTCAATGAAATAACCCGAGACCTGACCCATAATCGACTAGGATCCGCGTGTTTTTGGACTGAGGGCATATTTGTGCCGTCAGTCCCTCCGCTTTTAAGGATGGTTTCAATAGGGTCCTATCATTTTTCTGTTATTTTTTAAGTTGGCCTCTTATTTTTATTTTTGTTTTAATTTGGTCCTTGGGACATTTAAAAGGGTAAACACCTAAAGCGGTGTTGTTTTGAGGGCAGGGAATAATTTCCCATTTAATCCCCATCTTTTGTCGCGTGTTATATCTGGACCCTCATTCTCTATTCTTTTAAATTTGACCCTTTAATTTTATTTCATTTTTTATTCAGTCCATTTCTGTTCTTTTTTTTTAAATCTCACTCTATAATTTTATTTTTATTTCACTTCAACCCTTTTTTTAAAAATTCATTTATTTATTTACTTGCTTATACATTCATTATTGCTTTATTTTACTCATTTGCTTGTTCATTTATTTGTTATATATGTATATTCCTTTTATTTATTGTTCTTCCAATCTTTAATAATCTTTCACTAGTTATTCATTTTATTTACGCCTTCATTACTATTGGTATATTATTATCTATTATTATTTCATTATTATCTATTCATCTATTTATTTATTACCCTTTTTATATCTTTAAAATTAGATTATTTTTTCACTTGTACATACATATTGCTCCTATTATTTATTTATTTATTTATATATGTTTTATTACAAATTGTTCCTTAAATTTTATTTATATTTTAATTTGGTTCTTTACTTCCAATATTTTTATAAATTCTTTCCCTTATATTTATTTATTATTTTGTTATTATTGTCCTCACTATTATTTATTTATTTCATCTTTGCTTATTCATATTTATATGTTTTATTATTGTTGTAATTCGTTTGTTTATATTACTATGATTATTATAGTACATTAGTATTATCATAACATTCATTTATTTATCATATATACTCGACTCGTATAGTTGTTTTATATTATTGCATTATTATTACCCCATGCACTATGTTTAAATATAATCGATTGTCTTTGTATTATATTTCAAATAAGCCCATGTCATTTTAAAATTACGTTTGGTAATTATTTAAAAAGGAAATTTTTCAAAGTAAGGCAATGCTCTTTATTTGGAAATTTGAGGTAGTCGTGTCCTAACTTACAGGGTTTTGATTTTTCTTGTTGAATCCAAATGACCGAATATCCTTTTAAAATTAAATACATGAGGTATTGAAAAAAAAAACGAAGGCAAACTTACTCTCGAGTATTCGAAGTGTCGTGTCCTAACTTACGGGATGTGGCATTTTGTTGCCTCGAGATGAGAAGGTCTTTAACATACTTTATGATTTATTCAAATGATTTTTGAGTATGCACATTAGTATAAAAAGGGATCGTATTTTAAATTCTTTTCAGATTTTCAACTTTCGATATTAAGACATTAATTAATCAACTAGGTACCAATTTCGGGCGTTACGAGAGTGCTAATCCTTCCTCGTGTGTAACCGACTCCCGAATCTGTTTCCTAGACTTCATAGACCAAAAATTGTTGTTTTAATAAACCAAACATTTTATTAAAATAATCACGAGGTAATCCGGTCACACCTCATAAAAAAGATTGGCGGCGACTCCCATTTTTCGTTTTTAAAAAATCAAAGTCGACGCATTTTCAAATAAATGGTTTCAACAATAGTGATACTGTAACATGAGATAAAAAATAAGCTAAACGTACCGCAACTCATCGCCCATCCAAACCAACCTTGAAGCAATCTTGTTGCCTCTTTATCGACCTAATTCAAGGCTTTAGCATAAATGCTACCTATACCAATATGACTTAAAAAGACTCCACAATACTATGATGTCCTCCTAAATAGGTTGAATTATATGGACCTTTTTACCTTCAAAATTTGCTCTTAAGAATTTATTCTTGTAACACCCCCTACCCGTATTCGTTGCCGAAATAAGGTACGAGGCATTACCGGAGTTTACGAATTAATTTTTTTTAAACTCAATATAACCGCTTTATAGATATCTAACCTTCCCTGCAATTTTAAACCAAATACAATCCACATCGACCAATCCAATTCAACATATTTTCAACATAGATTAACGCATATAGATTCACGCATATTTATAAGATAACGTCATCACATACCAAAACCAAGTTTGTCAACCATACCAATGGCTAACTTTACATTCATTTCACGTTAACATTTACTTTATTAACTTATACATGCCATTGATTTCCAAAATAAAGTGTTTTTATATACCGAAATCTTGAGGTTGATAGTGTGATGTGTCTCCGACCAAATCCGACCTCTGAGCTCTCAACACTACAAAATAGGGAAAAAGGAAATAGGGTAAGCACTTTGTGCTTAGTAAGCTCATGTAACAAGAACTATACTTACCTAATATTTTCAATACAATGCAATAAACATTCATATATCCATTCAATGCATTATTACCCTAACATGCACAAACTCAACATTTAAGTTAGTCCAATAATTTCCATGTGTCAATAATATATATCATGATTGATTTACTCATCAATACTATGATTTCCATTCCCTTATTATTTTTCCATATTTATCCCGTTGAATTTCTCGGAATTTCTATGGATTTTCAAAGGTACACTTTTAGTGTACATTTCCGGGTCCGTCAATTCATATTCATGTGCGCACATTTCCATTTCAGAGAGCACACTCCCGCGAACCTCATCCTTACAGCGGGATTACCAGTCCAGGCTAAATTTCTTGCAACGACAATTACTCTAATGAGCTTGGATTTGAATTACTAGTCCAGGCTAAATTCAGACCCTAATTCGAATTACCCATCCGGGATAAATCCATTTTACACATATTCTTCGGGAGGGCTATATCAGGATAGGATCACCCGTCCGGGCTAGATCCTTTTTACCGTCAATTCCTTTTCAGAGATCCATCGAATTTTCCTTTCATTCAACAGGGATTTCTTCCCCTTTTTATCAAATATATCAATGTTTCATCAATTTTCATACAATGAATATTCAAATCATATTCACATCAATGGCATACATTTCAAGCATTTAAGAATATAATTCAAGTTACACGAACTTACCTCGATACTTGTTCGTATACACAAATCTACTGATCCCGAACTTTTTCTTTTCCTCGATCTAACTTCATATTTGAGTTTTCTAGATCTAAATAAATGAATTTAATTATCAATTTAATACATTTCATGTTCATATGCAAAATTCTCTATAATTCAACTATTATTTATAGTTCATTCAAAGTTGTCTACTTGAGTCATAGTCACTAAATTATTTTTATCTTGAGCTACAGAACTCCAAATTAGGATCCGCTAATTTTCCCTGAAACTAGACTCACATATCTTCTTATCATAAAATTTTCAAGATTTTTAGTTTAGCCAATAAGTACAGTTTATTCTTTAAAGTCACCCTTGTTCTGCTGTCTGATAGTTCTGACCCTTCTTCACTAAAAATTAATTATCTCTTCATACAGAATTCGAATGATGTTCTCGTTTATTTCTCTTAAAAATAGACTCATTTAGGATTCTATACATATAAATTTAAGCCCCTAATTATTTTTCTTCAATTTTTTATGAGTTTTCAAAGTCAGAATAGGGGAACCCTAATTCATTCTGATCTTGTCTCACAAAATTCATTATATCTCAAGATTTACAAATCCATTGCTTACACTGTTTCTTCTATGAGAAACTAGACTCAATAAGGTTTAATTTCATATTTTTTTCATCTAATAATTCTATTTCTACAATTTATTGTGATTTTTCAAAGTTAACCTACTGCTGCTGTCCAAAACTGTTTTAGTGCAAGCTATTTATTACCATTTTTCCCCTAGGCTTTTAATAAATGATAATTTCGTCCCTACCCAATTAGCCTCTCAATTGAACTGATTTTTCTCAATTAACACTTTATTCTATCACCTTAAACTAGTTTACAACCTTTGGAAATCATAATTTCAGCACTAGACTTTAATTCCAAACATTTTCACATTTAGGTCATAAAAATCAATTTCTATTGAAATTACCTAATAAAATCATCTCATAAACAAATTAAAGCTTAAATTTCATTATATTTCATCATAAAATTACAGCACTCAACCATGGTGACTTTCAATTTCATTCATGAAATCAAAAACTAATGAATTTAATAGTAGGACCTAGTTGTACAAGTCTTAGAAACACAAAAATTATAAGATATAGGCAAGGATTAACTCACTTGGTGCAAAAATTATAAAATAAAAGCTTAGATAACCCCTCCTATGTCTTTTTGGCTGATGAGAATGAAGAAAAATGAAGAAAAATCTAGATATTTCCTATTTAGTCCTATATTTATTTAGTTAATTATGCAATATTCCTATTTTTCCCTTAAATCATCAAATTTCCTGCTGATTTCATGCCCTTGCCGTCCAGCCCAAATAAATTTTAGGTGTAATTTCCTTTTAAATCCTTTCTCATTATACACTTAAGTTATTTAATTATTTTAGCAACTTTTACACCTTTTACAATTTAGTCTTTTTTATTTAATTGACTACCCAAACATTAAAATTTCCTAACGAAATTTTAATACCACATCACTAACATTTAATAAATATTTATAAAAATAATTTCGATTTGGTTTTATGAGATCGAGATCTCGATACTTTGTTTTTACCTAATTTCTTCAATAATTTCTTTTTCTAACTAACCGCTAAATCGGTAAAAAAATTTTATCAATATTTTCATACGATTTTCCTATTATATTAATATTCATGCAATATTTTTTTTAAATAATTTCTCTTTAAATTTGATTTGTGATTACGAAACCACTGTTCTGATAACCTTCAATTTAGGCCATTACAATCCTTAGTCCAAAAAGTTGTTGAAGTAATACCCATACGACTAGATGGCATCAGAACAAAATTGAGCAATTAGCAGTTTGTCATTGACTCCATGTACCTGATCGAGTCATTCTTAGATTACTTCCCTTGTTCTAAACTCGGGTGTTTGGAATAAGATGACCATATCAACCTTTGAATTACCTATTTTCCATTCAATAAAGATGTTGAAACCCAATGCTGGACCATTATCAAGTTTCATGTCCAACCTAACTTGTCTTTTAGCCTTTGGGTCCATCCAATTCTCATAAGCTCTAATTGTCGGATTTTTCTGTTCTAACACACTAACCAGATTTGGGGATTTTACTTCAGAAATGGCTTTATTTCTATGGATCCATATGTTTCATAAGATAGAGGCAAATTTTGTAAATACTTATCTTCCAGGATCCACTATTGTAGAGAATTCACACCAAGTTTATTTGATGTAATTCCCAGCTTAGACCCAAGCCAAATTACTCTCGTAAAGGTGTAATCACAAAAAAGGTGCTCCAAGTCCTCTCTTTCTCCATGGTATATAGCACACCCTCTGTCCACCACTTGAACCCATTTCTGGATTTCCAATTTACACGGTAAAATATTTAGAATTTTCCAAAAGAAAATGGTAACTTTAAAAGGTAATTTGCTCGACCACAACAATTTCCAATCTCTTTCATTAATCTATACATTATTTTGCCTCGTGCCATGTCTCATTCTATCTTTGCACTCTCCAAAATAGGCTGATCTTATCGAAAAATTATCATTTGGAGTGAATTTCCATCTTAGTTCTATGCTTCCTTCAAAAAAATGACTTTCATATTTCCATCAACCAATAGATGTATTACGGATCATTTCCTTTATATCCTTTTTTTTACTTTCATTTATATTTTCAACTCATTGCATTGGGTTTGTCCTTTGCTACGTGATTCCTTGCTCAACACCTCATACTTGACTCAATCGTTAAGTCCAAGCTATGAAATGTCACGACCATTATCGGTGAAACTAACATCATATAATCATTATACAATCATCATCCATACTATTAAATATAAATCATATTCACATTACTTTAATTAATTATTTTCAACCTCACACAAGCTTACGAAAGTTTTTTTATTAACTTGTGGGTGATTTAGAACCAAATTGTAAAGTTTTCAAAATTCTGGATTGACGTCGCGACTTCATAACCTCTATGTCGTAACATCATCAAACAGTGAATCACGTTGCAACTTCAAGCAAGTCGATGTCACGACGTCACTCATTGTTGGCCTATGTTGCGACATCGAAATCTCGAGGTCGCAGCATTGCCTCTGTCTTAACAATTTAAAATTTTGGCACCTATTCATTTTCTTTCAAACCAATATCCAAATGGCTTCTATCAACCTATTACAAATATGGTGCCTTTCAGCCATGTCAAACAAACTCAATTCAAACATATAATTACCTAAACCAACCACTCAACATTATACAATTCAACCTTTCAACCTTAAGGCATAATCATTTCCATATCAACTATTCATATCTAAAGCAAATAATTTGCTAATTCAATCATGTCATTGTTGGGAAATGTGTCCATATTATAATAAACCTATAATTGTTTTCTATGTATTTGAACGATTGATAAATAAATAAAGTTGATTTCACATTTCACTATTATATCTTCATGTTTTTACCTTTCATGTTTTATATACATAATGAACTTGTGACAATCAAATATTAGCTTATTGATTGTCTAAGTTCAAATTGATGATAAGTGGCACTGTAAGAATGTTTACATTACGAGAAAGATAATTTACTTGAGTAGATAATTTAAATGAGTCCATAATCTCATAAAAAAATCAAAATGAGCATTTGATTCAAATACATAGAAGGATTATTATGTTGTCCAAAATTCTAATTAGGGAGATGTCTAATCTTGTTTATCAGAGCAGTTGACTCCACGGGTAAAAACATAAATGTACTCATTGGAAGAATGATACATTAGACTTAACCCAAGTTGAATTAATTCTGAATTTGTTTGTGAATTAATTCACTTGTGACGTTAATGATGTGACTTACCTAAATACTAAGTTAGTCACTGACCATGCGTATGTAACTCATGTGCTTTGATATAAGTGGAGGCTTATGCTCTAAAGGTGATCGAGCCGATAGCCAATGTGTTGGGTACATGACTTTACTAGCAACATGGAATTCATAGCCTGATTAAAGTGTTAACGATATTCTCTCATTGACATTGTGTGGATTGATAAATATAAAACCTAGCCATGAGTTTCCTGTACTCTAACAAACAATTTATCACAGTCATTAGTTGGTAGTAATAATATTAATCATTAAGAAGACACAATGGTGACAAAAAATAAAATAAGATCGTATTAAGTGAACAAATTTAACTCAAAAGAACTAAGAATATCATATGAGGGCAACACACACATGGCGAGGTCATTGGACAAAACAGTTGGATGAATTGCTTTCGTAAAGAGTATACTTAAGTTTTTCATCATGAAACTTCTTATGGATTGACTCCATGATTAAGTAAATTGTGAATTATCGGAATGATGCTTCTGGACATAATTGCAATTGCTCGAGCCTAATTTTATGTGTTTGGTTGGTCTCTCTGCTAGCTCAACAAAAACTCGATCAGACTGCATTTGAATAAAAAAATTCTACAACTTTGGAAATAATTTAATTGGGTCTATTTACTCATGTGGAATTAAATTAAGTGATTGTGACTTTTTCAATTAGAAAATCTGATTAAATTTTTAAAAAAAATTTAATTTAAAATATCTCAATGATTTTTGAGAAAATTAATTTTAATCAAGTAAAATTAAATTAATCAAATTAATATGATATTTTTAAAATTTAATTTTAAGTCAAACAATTAACCCCATGGGTAATTAAACTTGAAAATTAGATAAAAACTTACAACAATGTGATATGATAATATTTTCATTAATGGTAAAATGGTTCATATATGACATTATCAACTCCTCCCACCACATACAAAGTCCACAACTTTTACCTTTACTTCCTACTCCTAAACATCCATTAAAAACTAAACAATTACCTACTAGCAACATATAATTTAAGGATTTTCTAGTCTCTTTGAGGAATACAAAATCAGGTTGGTAAGGAGCATATGTAACTTAACGTTATAGGTCATCCCATCCCTCTAGTGTTCCAACTTATCATGATCATGGCTCCGGTAAGGGTTGTTTTGGGACAACCTATTGTCTTTCTCTTCATCATCAATTGCCATAGGATTTTCCAACTTCATTATTTTTCCAAGCTGACGTCTCTGCCCACTGTTTTGAACCACTTCCATTTTCACATTCTAGCTCTCCAATCTTTTTCTTTTACTGTTGCTTAGCTCTTATGTTTCCATCATGCTTTGAAACAAATTTGATTTGCTATTGGTAATGACAAATTGGTCAACCAGTAAAATAACTTAGCTCCCTCTCTAATGACCCGATTTTTGTGGTGTTGGAAAAAGTTAGCTTCGGATTGAAAATTTTAGGTTGAGATGTTTGGGAAGTTGAAACAAGGAAGTCATAAGTTAAACACTGGAATAAAAAGTAGAATTAGCTAGTAATTAAATCAATTAAGTTAGTATGAATTGAGTTTATGGTGAAATAGGTTAAAATTATAGTAAAAAGAGTTAAATTAAGCCCGAGTCAAGCTTAAATTTATATAGTTAATTTTATGATGTTAGAGACTAAATTGAATAAATTAAAAATTATCAGAAAACATTATCAGATTTGAAAACTAAAGGTTTTTAGTAAAAAAAATGTGAAATCAGTTTTCAATTCGATAAAGAAAATCAAAAGTTACGAGTAATTAGAATATTAATGCATATAGGACCAAAGTGAATAAAATGCAATCATATCTATATAGTTCTGAATTATGTTTGAATTGTGTGATTAATGTGTTTCTATAATCGAGTTTAACTTTTATAGCTAAAGATGATGTAGGACATTCTCGGAATAAGGGAAAAGCTAAAGCCATTAACGAATAGTCGCTTCTGGTTTGTGCTTTTATAATTTAGTTTCAATTTGCTTACGTAGATTAATTTGGTTGTTATAATCAAACATGAATATACAATAGTATCTTTTCCCTACTTTGAATGATGGATTCGATACAGTGATAGTTGAAATATGTGGAAAATGTTCGAAATTATGTTTGATATGTATATAAATGTTGAGACATTTGTATTATGATGACATGTGTTACAATAATAATTATGATGATAATGCCCCATTAAATGATGTTAGTCATAGTTCGGATATAATTGACATTCCATAAGGTCATTGATATAGTGATTTATTAGTCATCATTGCTGGGCAATCTGGGATGGTAGAATAAACAGTACAAACAATTATTAAAACCATCGTTGTTGGGCAACCCAGGATGATAGAGTAAGACAATCCCAATTTATAGATAATTGTGGACTTATTGGTTATATATATCTGAGTATTTGACCTAATGTCTATTGTCAAATAAGAGGGGTCAAAATGAATAAGCATTAAAGTTGATATTGAAACGTGAAATGGAGAAGAAAGTTGGAAAATGATTTGATAAGTTAAAAGTAGTATTCATTGATGTAATGGATACTTGTCATTTATAGTTACTTTAGTTTATTCTTAACACAATGTATTTGAATTATATTAGAATCACCGAGTATTTAGTACTCAGCACGAGGTTATGTCTATTTTCGTGCCCAAGTACCGAACGTAAGTAGACGTAGATTTTAAATGATCAAGCATCCAACTCGACAACTTAGCTCGAAACACGCCTTATTATTTCTTTTGTATTTATATATGTGTTAGTATTAAAATGGCATGTACCTAGGTTGCTTTGGGCACATATCTTAAGTAGTCATTTTGGTATTTTTGGTACTTGGTCTATTAGGTTTTCTAAGATAAATTTTAATCTTTAATTAGTAGATAATTATGTTAGTTTATATAAGTTTTGATGATGTGAATTAGTTGGTTAAATGATTCGTTGATGGTTATAATTTGACGATGTTTGGTTGTGTTTGTATGTGTTAAATTGATGGTCTTATTTTGATGTAAAGTTTAGGTATATTTAATGTACCATTTAGTATGGTTTGGTTACTTGAAAATGTGCATTTAGAGTTATTTTAATATTAAGTCTCGAGACAACATGAACATGTCTTGAGACCATAAGAAAAAAATTTACCTTGTATTTTGGCATACATGCTTAGTGTCTCGAGACTTGGCAAGCTACTCTCGAGATAGTCCTATTTAAGTCTTGAGACAAGTCAAATTTAAAGCTAAATTAGTTTAGCCTTGCTCTAAGTCTCAAGAGAATCCCTTGTCTGTAACACCCTTAACCCATATCCGTCGTCGAAACTGGGTTACGGAGCATTACCGAGATTTACAGATCAAATACAGATATTTCATATCACTTAGCATTCACACCATAAATCGATCATATTTAATCATATTGTCCGTTATATGAGCCTTCGAGGCCCATAATGCACATTAGAAACAAGTCGGGACTAAACTGGGTACTTAGAGAATTTTTTACAAAATTTTAAATTTTTTCCTAGGTGCAGGGGACACACGCCCATGTGGCCAGGCCGTATGGCTCACACGGCCAAGAGACACTCTTGTGTCACAGGCCATGTGGGCATTCGAAATGGGGTACACGACCGTGTCCCAGCCCGTGTTTGTACCTGTTTAACTCTCTGACTTGGGTCATACGGCCAAGTCACATGCCTGTGTGCTAGGCCGTGTGAATACGTAAATTTGCATTAAATAGGTGCAAGTATCACATAGCCAAGCCACACGCCCGTGTGCCAGGCCATGTGATCAATTTTGAGCATTCTGTTTTGAAATTTTAAAGATGCAAGGGACGCACAACCGAAATGCACGCCCATGCGCTAGGCCGTGTGTCATACACCTCTGAGACACACGCCCGTACCTCTGCTCATGTGGAAAAAATAAGGTCATTTCCAAGCCTTATTTCTCACCCAAACTTGCCTTCCACCTACATAAACACTTAAACATATTCTTAAGTCAATCTAAGACATTTAAAGCAAGCCAAAATCAAGTCTTATGCATAACATATCACTTCATAAATTTATATATCCAAACTTACCTATTTGACAAAAAATGCATATAGATATACTTATGAAGTTTACTATCAATTAACCAAACTAAACACTCATATCAAACATGACATTATCTCATATATTTAAATCAAAACACATTCATCATAAGCCATTCCAATGACTAATTACAACCAAAACATTTATATGCCAATATTGGCTATATAAACCTATACATGCCATTATAACTAAAATTAATTTACTATTTATATCAAAATGAGTTGATGGATAGTGTGATGTGTCTCCGACCAGCTTCCAACCTTAAGAGCTTCCGAGCTACTATAAAACAGAGGAAATAAAACAGAGTAAACATTTAATGCTTAGTAAGTTCGTATAACAGGAAATAAACTTACTATTCATTTACATTTAAGGTAAGCATACAAAATGCATCCAAGCAATTTGGCTAATAGCCTAAACACACAACTTCATCAACATGTTAGTCATGTATTTTATGTGAACATCAAGAATCACGGATGAGCTCATCAAATATCAAATTCCCATGTGTTTTTAGGTGTATACAAGTAGTATCTCATTCAAATTTCACCTTAACTTATATTAGAAATTTGTCTGTTGAACTATTTGAAATATCGATGGATACATAGTAATACACATGAAGTGTATGAATCAGTAGTATGTTAATTCATATTTAGGAGTGCTCATTAAAGCACATAATCGGGAAGCCCTCTCTCTAGCCATATAACGGGAAGCTTATGTAAGCCATATAACAAGAAGCTTATTCGGGCTGTATAATAGGAAGTTCATAAGAGCCATAATTAGGAAGCTCATACGAGCCAATAACGGGTAGCTCCGAAGAGCTATTAATCAGGAAGCTCTGAATAGCATATCTCAGGAAGTTCAAGCGAGCCATATGGGGAAGCTCCGGAGAGCCATTAATCAGGAAGCTCACAAAGAGCCTTTAATCTGGAAGCTCATGAACAGCCATATATCGGGATACTCATAAGAGCTGTCATGTGTCTACAACACATGCAGAACCACAACCAATCGGGATGCTCCGAAGAGCTATTAACGGGAAGCTCGCAAGAACCATATAATGGGAAGCTCAATAGGGCCAAATACCGGAATGCTCATAAGAGCTAATAAAGGGACGCTCTTTCAAGCTATGGTGTGTCCGCAACATATGCAGGACCACAACCAATTTGGGAACCCTGTATCTATCAAATCTCATTTATCCAAACGAGATTTATTATTTATCGGGTATTATCGGATATGTGATCAATTTCATACATATGGTATTTAATCAATTCAAATATACAACATTAAATTCAAACATATAAATATATACAACTTAATTACACGAACTTACCTTAACAAGTGTTCGTGAATTGTAATTTACTAATCTGATATTTTTTCCTTTCCTTGACCCAATTATGTATTTGGTCTATCCGAATCTATATGAGTAAATTTAACTCAATTTAATACAATTCATATTCAATTCAATCTAATTCACATCTTAGGCAAAATTACCATTTTGCCCCTATACTTTTATTTAATTATGATTTCATCCCTAGGCTCGGAAAATGAAATTCATGCAATTTAATCCTTATTCCAAGCCTAGCCAATTTTTACATGTAACAATAGTAGCCCATGTATTTCAAAAAATTTATAATTTTTCCATGAATTTTACAACTTTTCAATTTAGTCCTTAAATCACAATTTCATCAAAATTCACTTTACAAAAGTTGTTTATCTATCAACAAATTTTCATTTTCTACCATAAAATTTCATAATTCATGCATACTCATCCATAGAAAAACCTTAGTACTTTGATAACTTTACAAATTAATCCCCGAGATAGTTAAATTAAACTATTACGATCTCGGAAATATAAAAATTACTAAAAACGAAACAAGAATCCATACTTAATTGAGCCAAAACAACTTGCTTGAACTCAACACCCCAAAACTATGGTTTCCATGTCTTTTAATTGAGATGGATGATATAAAATGATGATATTAGATATTTATTTTATTTATCATCTTTTATTTATTTACTTTCCAATTTAGTCCTTTTCTTTTTTTAAATTTTCATGGATGAATCACTATACTTATCAACTAACTCCTCTTAATGATCTATTTACTATATAAGGACGTCAAATTTTGAATTCCATAGCTATTTGATACTTATAGCTACTAGAACTCACTTTTGCATTTCATGCAATTTGGTCCTTTTATCAATTAAACTTGTAATTGGTAAAATTTTCTTAACGAATTTTTTATATAATATTCCTATCATACGGTAAACCATACAATAATTTTTCTTACAGACTCGAATTTGTGGTCCCGAAACCACTATTCCGATTTCACTGAAAACGGGCTGTTACATTGTCTCGAGACATTCAAGCATCAAAGCTAAAATAAGAAAATAAGGGAGGTTGGTCTCGAGACAATTTAATCTCAAAGCAAAATTACCTAAAATAAATGAAAGTCTGTCTCGAGACACAACATTGAAACTTGATCATTGGGCTTGGATTTGAGTCCTAGCTCCTAAATTGACTTAGTATCCCCTCGTAACTCAATGAATCAAATTGTTATACTCTATGAAAGTAAGATTGTAATTGAAATGGATGATTAATTTGATATGAATGATAGTTATGCTCTAAATGTTATGATAAAAAAAGTAAGTTAACTTGAGTTGCTTCAACAATATAATGTGACATTACGCATTTGAATTTGACAATCAAAATGGGACTGAAATGTTACCCCTTCTATCTCAATATTTTCTAATTGTGGTCTGTCATACTTGCATCAAAACATTTCGATACTTAAATCAGTAAAAATACGAAAGATGAAATAAATAAATTAGTTCAGGTCTAGAGTATAAGTAATTGGTTTATGTTTACTTTTTAAATTTGAACCCAAATTGGAATTGGACTTCATTATGGTTCTCATTTTTATTTTTAGATGTACTTTTTAAAATTTAATTATTGACAATTAATTCATGATAAATTTCAGTTTAGAAATTTTATAATTTTATCTCATGCTTTAAATAGAAATTTTTTGAACTTAGTTCTTGAATATCATAATTTGATTCGATTTTAGTATTGGTTTATTATTATTAAATTAAAATATGCCATCAGTTGATGTACTTTAAGAAAAAAAATTGAGTTTTAATTTGTATATTTTAAAATTAAAAATGAAGTCATTTTACTTTTTAGATCTAAAATCATAATATGATGATTGGTATTTTTGATATTTTTCATCAAAATTTGCTAATTTAATATGTTGATTAGATTTCTCTTATATGACATGATTTATGATTGATGGAAATGAAACATGGCAAGCTAAAAGATTTTGAAGAAAAATATGAGGATTTATTTTTTAACTTTTAGGGATTAAAACTCAAATTCTACTAAAGTACAGGACTGACTGCATATTTTTACCTTTTTTTAATTTTGAACATATCGTCATTATTAGTTGGATGGCTCTCATTTTTGATAACCCCCCCCCCCCAATTTCCAATCTTGGGTTATTATTAGGGATAAATCAACATTTAGCTCTTAAACTTGATTTTTTTTCTCAATTTGGTCTTTGAATATTTTTGTCGGATAGTATTTTTCAATTTAATCCCTAAACTTAAATTCTATTAAAATGTAATAATGTGGCACAACCCCAGAGTATTATATTATCGTACCTTAATGGGATCCAAGTTTAAGGATCAAATTGAGAAAAGTTGCAAGTTTTGGCACTAATGTAAGCAAAAAAAGAGTTAAAAAACCAAGGTGGGAAAAATTGTAAAGTTCAAGGACTAAATATTACTTTATCCCTTATTATTATTATTATTATTATTATTATTATTATTATTATTATTATTATTATTATTGTTTGGATGGTTCTTATTATTGACAATCCAAAAATCCCTCTCCCCGTAAAATTTTGCTATCTCGGGTTATTATTTCCCGAACTTGGTATTTTCTTAAACTTGGTCCTTAAACTTTTTTTAATCTACATTCATCTCAGAATTTAATAATTTTTCTCAATTTCATCCTTGGATTTGGATTTCATGAAAATATTATAACGTGCCACAATTTCAAAGTGCCACATCATTATACCTTAACAGAATCCAAGTTCAAGGACCAAACTGAAAAAAGCAATAAATTTTAAAATTAACTTGGACAAAAAAAATTCAAGGACCAAAATGAAAAAAAAACAGAATTCATCCCTTATTATTATCAATTGGATGGCTCAGATTATTGATCCCCTCCCCCTTTGAAATGTTCAAAACTCAGAACCCACATTTTTCTCTTCTCCAATGAAACACAAACAAATTCAGTCCAAATTTAGGACCAAAATCAAACATTCCAAAAGATTGGGACATCCAATCACGTGTCTTTCAATCAACAAAAATGGAATGGCAGTTTTATTCTCTGAACATATGAACAGTTTTTATAAAAACAGAGGAATAGGGCAATTCTTATTTGTCCTTCATTTGTCCGAGGTTAATTCCAACAAACGGGGGCAAGCTGCTGTGTGTTTTTTCTTCTTTCTCTTGTCCCACTGTTCCTTTGATCTGTTGCTGAAATAAAATAAAATAAATAAATAACTTCGACAAAAAATGGCATTCACTGGAACTTTGGACAAGTGCAAGGCTTGCGACAAGACTGTCCATGTGGTCGATATGATGACACTCGAAGGAGTGCCATACCATAAAACTTGTTTCAAATGCAGCCATTGCAAGGGTAACCTTCAGGTAAGTAAAGTGAAGAAATTGTTTTAGGGTCAATGTGAAATTTTACCATCAAGTTGGTTTATAATTTCGAAGGGAGTGAACAACATATTTACTCTTTTGAAGATGTTTGATGAAATTAACCCTTTTCTTTTGTTGGATTGATAGATGACCACTTATTCTTGGATGGATGGAATACTGTATTGCAAGCCTCATTTTGAGCAACTGTTTAAGGAATCTGGGAATTTCAGCAAGAATTTTCAAACAGGTTGAACTTTTTCTTAAAAGAATGCCCATTTTCTTGTGTGTTTTTCCACTTTCTTTCCCTTTATTTCATAATTTTTTAAAATTTAGCCTGGATGGCCATGGCTAACAATAATAATCTTCTTTGATGATCACTTTTGCAGGGACCAGGCCGACTGAACTGGTATGTCTTCCTTGCTTTATATATATATATATATATGTGTCGGGTTTCATCACCACCCACTGGAATTAAGGGTCCACCACTCTATCAATAGATTACTTGTCTTTCATCTTATATATATATGCCAAGAATCTTTTGTTTAACTTGTTACAGAATAGGACTCCCAGCAAACTTTCATCCCTGTTTTCTGGAACCCTAGACAAGTGTGCAGCTTGCGAGAAAACAGTGTACCCGTTGGAAAAGGTAAATTTTGTATTCATTGTTTTTTATGTACCTTGTTCTTTTTTCTTTTCTTTTTTTTTTGTTGTTGTTGTTGTTGCTATTAACTATGGTCGACATTGTTGGGGAGGACAGGTTACTATGGAAGGTGAATGTTTCCACAAGACATGTTTTAGGTGCGCCCACGGTGGCTGTCCACTGACACACTCATCTTATGCTGCTCTCGACAGTGTCTTATATTGCAAGCACCATTTCGCTCAACTTTTCATGGTGAAAGGAAACTATAACCACGTTCTTCAAGCTGCTACCCATAGAAGGAACAATTCGACGGCATCGTCGTCTGAGAATGTGGAAACTCGTGCCGAACCGGAGGAAAGTGCTGCTGATGAAGAATCCAAAGAGGCATCTGATAATTGAAACACACACCATTTGGTTCTTTTATAATTTCCTACCACCATGATGATGATCTTTTTAGAGCTTTTGCAAATGAAACCAGTTTGATTGAGTGGCAGACCATCTCATCAAAAACTGAATGTTCTTTTTTGGATTGGATTGATTTCTATGTATGATGATTCGAACAACTTGCATGATCAATTGATAATATATACCTTGAATAATTTCCGATTCTTTTTTTTGTTTTCTCTTGATTTTATATGCGATTTGGGACCTTTTAAAAATAGTTATAATGTACTCCTTCCAAAAAAAAAATATGTTGGACTTCTGAATAGGTCAGAATTGTCTCCTATTAAAGTTTTGTCTTTCGACTTTGCGAGGGTTGGAATTGTCTCCACTTGAGGTTTTGTTTTTCGACTTTGTGGAGAACCTTGCAAGAGAGGAGAATACAGGTGCAGGTATGTTCCTTGGCCTCCCAAAAATAGAAAAATTGAAATTCCATCCCCTTATAATTGATGAAATTATAAATTCATATATATGATAAAATTATGCTTTGGCCCCAAAATAGAAAAAAATTCTATTTAATCTCTTAAAAAATGATCGAAATTATAAATTAATACAACCTTTCAAAAAATTACAATTCAGTTCTGCCTCCCTAAAAAAATTTCTGGACCATGCGAGTTCAATAGAGCAGGAGCAACCCATTGGATTGAACCATGCATGGTGCATTGCAGGTCAGAATTGACCCTAATTAAGGTTTTGTCTCACAACTCAGAGCCTGAATGTCTGACGTTGCTTGAAGAGGTGGAGGGTCAATAAAGCGAGAGCATATCATCAGATCAAAACATGCGAGGTGCACAATCAAGTGTCAACTTCCAAGTGGACATGAGCATCCGTGCTTGTAAGGTTTGAACCTCCGACCTATAGCTGGAGGGAGTAGTAGATCAAGTGGTAGCATAAATGTCTATTGATATCATTTAAGGGCTAGGGTTGAAACCCTACCAAGTGCGGATGCTTACATCCCTTGGTAGGTGGCTATTTGCCATGCACAGCCAAATCTGACAAGGTGTTCCTATTTTGTTGAATATGCTGCCTTTTCAAGCAACCTCACACACTTGAATTCTCCACGAAATCAAGAGACAAAACTTTAATAGAGAACAGTACAACTCATTAAAGTCTCCCGACAGATAGTGATCAAAAAAATCAAAGTGAAAATACCCTTAAAAAGGGTTAACATTTTTACTCGTTGCATTGCATCATAGTTTAAGTTCTTCAACATACAAAACTATTCAATTAACATAAAATAAAAACAAAAAATAAGACAACAAATAAAAACAAAAAAATAAGACAATACCATATGCCAAAGGATAGCATTTTTAATGTAAAAAAAATACTCATTGTATATATCCTGATCTGCAACATGAAATCACACCCTTACTCTATAATATGTAAGATGTTGTGTTTTTCACCATCTTCCATTTTCAGCGATAACTTTATCGTCGATAACTTTCTCGTCGATAACTTCTTCTGAGGATGTTGCAAATTCTCTTCTTAGATTCTCAACCTTCTGTTTCAATGCTGTGTCATCCAAGGCGGTACGAATCTCCTCCTTGATCTCTGCTTGTAATTTTTCTACCTTTGGTGAACTGGAGTCTATCACCATCTCCGCTTTCAATTCTTCGATTTTTCCATGAAGACCGGCTACATCGATTACCCTTTCAATCTCTCCATCAATCTCTTTCTTCACGTTTACGATCTTCTCTTGTAGTTCCGCAGCGGCTTTTCTCTTTGCCACTCCAACAATTTCCAAGTTTGCTGACTTCAAAACTTCAATCAGTTCTTTCTTAGCTTTTACTGCCTCGGCCACCAAATCTTCATCGAGTGGATCCCCTTTGGATAAGTTCGCCTGAGCAGTTTCCAATTGTTCCAACTTTTCTTTGATCTCAGATGGAATCTTCTGATTAATCTCGGCTTTCAGTTTCTCACCTTTCTCTTTCTGCTCAATGAGTCTGCTAACCATGCTTAGCTTTTCAAGCTTTTGTTTTAAACCAAGATGGGCCCCTGGTCTTGACAAATTTTGCTTAAATTCTTGCATAAGTTTATCCACCTTCACCTTCAAATTACGATTAAGGGTTTGATTATCAGAGGCTCGGGATAACTCCAACTTAAGTGATTCAAGCTTCTCTTGCAATCCCATTGAAATAAATGCTCTCGTGACCTCATTGTCAACATCCTGCTTAAGTTTTTCTATTGCTTGGTCCGTGATAGGATCGGAAGGTACCTTAGCCTCCAAGATATTCTTCTTTAACTTCTCAAGATCGGATTCTATATCTGCAGCATTTAACCTGCTAGCATCCGAAGGCTTCATGTTTCGTTTTCTTTCAGGTTCCACGGGCTTGCCTTCTTGGAAACCTCCAATTGATCGAAATTTAAGCATACGATGATGAAGCAACTCTTCCATATCCATTTTTGTTAGTTCCTATGTTCATTTGAACAACATTGTAAGTTCCCAACAACTCGGAAATCAACTAAAGGAAAAGAAAAAGAAATATGGTAGCCAAATCAATCCTGCAACTAAAGCAGAATTTCCGGTTGCCATTACTTACATCCATGGCCTGAGTGATTGCAAGTCTAATTTGTTGGGAAGTCCATACAGGATCAGCATGTGCGCCTCCAAGAGGCTCCTATAAATCAAACAAATATTGAAAAAATTGAAAGAAAGAAAACAGCCAGAGACATTTTACTTGACCGGAAGGCTTGAGAAACAGTATAAAACTTTATATGTTGAAGATGCTTACGGGGATGATACCATCGGCAATTTTGCGCTTGTAATGTTCTTGAGCTGTTATCCTCAGTTTTTCAGCCGCCTGTACAAGTATGAAACATCAGTAATGACATAAAACAGTTCTCATTTCAACCATCGTATAAGAAATCACTTACCTTAGGAGCTGCTTGGGAAGATTTCCATAGTATAGCAGCACATGCTTCAGGGCTAAGAGAACCAGAGTCAAAAGCAACACGTACTTCAGAGTTCATCGATAAATAAAAACACGAGTACATGACAAGCCAAAGACCGCATTAAAAGCATAGAAAATATAGCTGTAAATATGTCTATTGTCAGTTAAGACAAATTCGAGAAACAGAAGTTATACAAAATGGTGCAGAAGTACGAGTAGTTTGGCAATAAGCTGATATTTCTGTTGCTTTAAAAACTAAAAACTCAAATTAACATGTAAAGCATCTTTTTAAACTTGGAAGGATTAGTTATGTTTGTGTTCGAGTTAATAACTTCATGCATCATAATCTTCAGTTTGTTATTTTCCGAGCGAAAAGAAGGAACTGATCCCACCTTGCAACGTATAGAACAGAGTTCTCGAGCATAAACAATTTATTGGGACAAGCAATGGCCAAAGCCCCACCAGAACCACCTTCACCAATGACAACTGTTACAATTGGCACTTTAAGGCCAAACATGGTCCTCAGGTTGTTGGCAATTGCTTCCCCCTGTATAGGGTAAAAAACATGAAATGGGTCATGTTATTATATGAACTAGGTGTTTCTGAATACAGAGTAGGTAGTAATATCACGATTTCCAACATTAGAAGCTAGTTCGACGCACTTGACCAAGTTCCTCCGATTTAAGATCAGCATATGCCCCCGGAGTGTCAACAAATGTTACGATAGGAAGACCATGATGATCAGCATACTTCATCATTCGCAAAGCCTTCCGATATCTGCTTGCAGAAAGAACTTTCATATGAGTAAATAAGATTCAAAACTATTTTGAATAGACTTTATTAAATATCAGGGACTACAATCACATCCCTGTAACCTATACAAGCTGAACCTTGAAGTTATTTTGTTCAAATAAAAGATCCTTGAAACGTACCCATGGGGAGTCGGCATTGCAAAATTGCGAAAAATGTTCTCCTTCGTATTCCTACCTTTCTGCTGGCCTATAAACATGTAGCTCTTACCATCCATGGTTCCTATACCAGTTACCATGGCTGGATCATCATAGCCAGCACGATCTCCATGGAGTTCCACCCACTATAAGATAGTAAAAGAGCAAGACTGTAAGAAAATAACTTCATATTCTTTTAGGTGTATAAACACATAAAAGTTTCATTCTGTTGAAATACCTTCTCTGTGATATTCAATATATGATCAAGAGCTGTCGGCCTGTTGGGATGTCGAGCAATGGCCAGGCGTTGAATAGGTGTCAAATGTGTGTATAAATCTTTCAGAGCCTGATGTTTAGAACAGATTAAAAAGTTATAGACATGGCAAAAAGGATGTCATTGAAAAGTAAAGGTGGATTGCAAGTTTAGCAGAACATTTAAACAACCGAAAATGGCCTATGCAAAGATTACTTGGCACGAATCAATGAATTTCTCACTATTATAATTGATAAACTAGGAGCCTAAGACAAAGGAATGCATGCCTACATTTCGACAACTACATGAAAACATAGAATTCAGAGTTACCACATATAATGAATGACAAAAGTTACTATACCAGTGATCAAATATTAAAACTTGGGTTTTGCGAGCAAGTATCCTTAGGCGCCATTTTGAGGTCACTTAATATTCTATTTATAGCCATAAACTTGTATTTAATGGAATAGATGAGAACTTCATTGATGATTTCCAACACTTAGGGTGAAGGTATTGCTTTATATACCAACCTGTTGATACTTGTTTTCCAAAGCACCAATTTGATCAGTAAAATCCAGACCAGTTTCATCAGCCATTCTGCATACCTGTCCAAAATTATAGCGAGCAAAATAAAAAATTTATTAGAATCTAGAGAGACTCTACGTCTCAATTTTGTGCTTTACAAACACCTAGAATATCATGGAATGAGGAAATCAAAATTGCTCCGTATTGACATAACACAATAAAGTTGAACATTAGTCCTCGGTTCGGGTTTTCACTCTCAAATGAATCCTCATCATGTAGCTTAACACACATAATGAATGTTGAAACAACATGTTCTATTAAACAAATCAACAGGAAACCAATGAAAAACAACTCACCTCGATAATCTTTTTCTCAAGATCAACCAATGGCTTCTCAAATGGTAAGGTCACCGGTTTCGGTTTCTCGGCCAAAGGCTTGAAATGAGACAAGTAAGTTAAGTGCCCGTCTTTGATATCCAGGTCGATATTATCCGGCCAAGGGTAATCATGCTTCTTCCCTTTCTTAACTCTCGCAATAACCCGAAACCTCCTCCCGTTTCCGTTCCCGAAACCTTTTAAAGCTTTTGACAAACACCCATTTGCTTTTCTTCTAAATGGATTATTATTAAACAAGTCACTAGCCAAAAAATCTTTCCCAAGATATAAATTTGACCTGAATTCAAACCTCCCATCTTCATATCCTCTTCCTCTTCCACAATTCCCAGCTACTAATGATATTGTAGTCATCTCTCAATGATCACTTCATACAAAATCCTAAAAATTGCTACCATTAACATTAATTCTTCATGTAACAATGATACATTTTTTACAATTTTGCATAATTGATTTAAAAAAAAAACCAAATTTCCTTTCAAACAACATAATCCCCCCATTTCAAAATTGCTATTAGTACTATAATCTAATCTAAGAACAGCAATTAAAAGACAGAAAATTACTAAAATGTAAAACAATAACAGAAATTCTTCAATTTAAGCAATAAAAAAAAGCTCATTAAAAGTGTTATGCTGATTATGAAAATTACCTGAATGTTGATGAGAAAGAAGCTGATTATGCTTACAAATTTAGGGTTTTGAAAAGAAGTGAGTTAACAAATGAAGGAAAGTAGGAATTAACGATTGAGATGTCATTGTTTGAACAAACAAAAATAAAGCTAAATTCCGTTTTTGGTTTTATTCATAAATTGGACCCTAAACTATATCCAATTCTCAGATTGGTCCTTAAAAGTTTTTTATCAGGAGTAGTCCCTAAATTTTTAATTTTGTTCCATTTTACCTAAAAAAATGCAAGGCACCCCATAAGAATATGTTGTGTGTCATGTTCTTATTGGATGATATCACTTTTTTTAAACTGTGACAAAATTGATAGTTTAGGATTAATCTTTACCAAAAAATAATAATTTTAAGGACTAATATAGTAATTATAGTATAGTTTAGGAACTAATTGAAAATAAAGCCTTTTGTTAATTAAATATGGTAATTTAAACTAAAACTGAGATTTTGAGGCGACTAATAAAGAAACATGAGGCTTGTAACTACGGAGTGTTTGTAAGGGAAGCGATTTGATTGGGCGGTGTGTTACACGTGATTTTAATGAAGGTGAAATTTGACAAAGTTTTTATCCACGTTGAGGATAACGATCAACTACCACCAAAATTTAATAGTCCAGACCAACGGTGGGACCCACTGAAACTGACGTTGTATCATGCAATTGGTGCGTCAATTTTTTTTTGTTGAGTTAGGCCATTAATTAATTTCCTTATCCATTTGAGGAATGAAAAAAAAAATTACACCTAATGTCATTAAACTATTAATAAATTTATGTTTTAGTCACACAACTTTAAAAAGTTACAAAATGGTCACTGAACTATTTGAAAGTTTTTATTTAAATCATTGGATTGTTAAGTCTTTTAAGTTTGACTAGTAAGCTCTAGATGACGATTTGACGATTGATACGGTGGATTAGTACCCATCGACGAGTAGAAGAACATACCTTAAATCTAAGTTGATCTGACGGTTAGTGTTAAAGATCGAAGAAGAAAACTGTTTGAATTTTGGTTCACAGATTTATGACATTCAAAGTTGTTTCATGAAAATAAACTTAATTGTAGAAAAGAAGGGAAAAAAGAGCTTTTGATTGGTTAAGGTGGTCCAAACAAAGAAGGCCATACAATAGCGATTTTAATTGCCCAATGACTCAAATGAAAACTTTTGAATAGTTCATTCACCATTTTGTATTTTTTTTGAAGTTGAGTGAACAAAACGTAAACTTACTAATAGTTTAGAGACATTAGGTATGGTTTACCCAAGAAAAAAAAGTAATCTAAAATGGTAAATGTCGATGTTATTGTTATAGGGATAAAGCAACATTCAGTCACTAAACTTGGTAAAAAAAATTTTTAATTTAGTCCATAAACTAGTCTTGAATCTTGACAAATTTTCTTAATTTAATGCTTGAACTTAAATTCTCTTTAAGGTATTTTGAAATTGTGTGGTATCAATCACTTAACAATTTAAAAGAAATTATATAAAGTCTTAAAAATATATTAAGAAAATTATTAAGAAATTTTTTAAAAAAATATTGTTCCGTGAGAAAGTATTCAAATTGTACCATATTAAAGCTCTATTTAAATCCAAAGGAAGCCATAGTTAATAGCCTCACAGGGGAAGATACATTCGAAACATCGATCAACATTATTAGCCATCTAATCAACAACTCCATTGAATAGGTTTTCTTTGTTGCGGCAAAAGTTGTAAGCTTCAATTGATAAATTAATTTAGAATGAACATAAAACACAATTCTTTCACTTTTAAGAAAGAGAATCTTGTCATTCAGCTTCATAGCGTCCTCGAAAACAAGTTTTCTCTCATGCTTCTTACCTAATTTTAGACATTTTAATTCAGCAAATTATATTGGTTTTGAAATGAATCAATATGAATAAAATTAACTCCAATTTTAAATTATTGAATCATTTAAATTTGAATCAAAAATGGATTTGATGATCGAGCATTTCAAGTCGAATCATTACAAATTTAAAAAATGTGGGGCTCTAGCCATTTCAAATAACAATTCGAATCCTTTCAAGTTACTTATTCAAATAATTCAAATAATTGGGTTTGAAATTTTGATTTTGAATCATTGATATGTTTGGACAGTACTATAATAGATATGAGCTTCAGATAATTCGATCATTAATGTTTAATACAAAAATTGATAATCGACCAACTTAGCTTGTTTTAACTAACCAACCCAAAATCAAAATTGAATTAACCGAACCGAATCAAGTAAGTAATCTCGATCATAACCCAAATTAGAAAAACCCTAAAAAAGTTGTCCTCAAAGAACAATAAAATAAAATTGTATTCCTATAACAACACATCCAATAATACATAATTTGTAATGATGTCCTTCCACATTGCTCAAGACACAAAAACAACATAGAAACAAACAAGATAGATAAACACAATTGAAAACATGGAGTTACAAACAAGGAAAAAAAAAAGTGTTTGCAAGCAAACAAATTTTAATGAAATTCATTTCAATACCGGACCGGAAACTTTCAGAAACACCCAAGGAGCTTTTTCGGACTTTGTCCGGTCGCACGGTATTTAGCGGCTATTTCTTCGGCCTTGAGAACCTCTTCTCCACGTTTGGCTTCGACCATTGCTCTCTTTTCTTCTGCTTCCTTGTGAATTGAAGCTACCTTGTTCTTCATTGTCTCGGCGTACTCGGCTTTCTTCTTTTCCAATTGTTCCTGTCGATACTCAAGACACGTTAAAGTTACCGAGAATATGATATGAATATGTGTTTGATTCGAGTAAGTTCCATTTTTATCGTATGACAAACACAAATGTCGAATGTTCAGCCTTTTGTTATCCAGAAAATCGAGCAAGGATGGGGAAAAATACCTCAATTTTTTTGAGTTTTGCTTCAAGAGCTGCTTTCTTGCTGTTCTCCCATGCTACAATAGCAGAGAGCTTTTTCTGGGCCCTATTCATAAATTTCAGTAATGTTGACAAACTATTTAGCAAATAAGCTCCACATAGAGATAGAATATTTAATTAAAATTATGATTTTGGTACCTCTATTATGCTCAAATGTGAGATTTAGTCATTATACTTAATTTAACATAATTTGATTCTCCTATTTTATATTATTACCAGTTAGTCCAAATACTTAATGGTAATTATTACTGTTAAAATGATGAGATGAAGTCTTTTTTTAAAGCACCCTTCCAAGTTCCAAACTCATTATTCCAACATGGATTTTTTTATTGGAAGGGGTAAAGATTTTAACCAAAATCATTAACTATCTAGACTAACTAATTAAGACTAAATTATGCTAAATTAAAGTACATAGATTAAATCCAAATTTGAGCATAGTAAAAGGACCAAAACCATAATTTGACCAGAATATTTACAGCAATGGAACACTAAATGGAAGATTATGAAAAGAAAATTTCTATCTTTACAAGGGGAGAATTCATACACCAATTCATAATTTTCAATTTAATGCAATTCGAAAGGGTCTCGAACTTAAAAGAACACTTTAATTATACTAAAATATATAGCTAATCAAAGAGAGTTTTGAGCCTTACTTGTTCTCAGCTTTGGTTTTTTCACTATCTTCCCATGCCTTAATGAATGACAATTTTTTTTCCTTTTCAAGATCCGCAAGAGCAACATCTGAATACCAAAAAAAAAAAAAAAGTGATTCATCTTAAATATCCTCTTTTCGTATTCTCTATGGAGACTATGTGAAAAAATAACAGTAAAAGATAATACGAACACAAGAGAGTATCAAATTCGGTCACAGTGGCCTCGAAAGTATTCGAAAATCTGATGATAATGATTGCCTCAAATAAGGTATACCTCTACCCTAATGAAGCCTTGGGAACTTTGAGAATTCAGGTTAGAATCACACCTAATATAAATGTGTGGGTTCGTTAGTCTGCTAGTTAGTTTGATTTGAGTTAATTTCATTCGGGGCTTGTAATGATAGATTAAAAAAAAAAAAGAAAAAGAAGTATACCTCTATCATGTGATCCACTCGAACTTTTCTTTGGTGCTGGCTCAGGGGCTTCTGTCAAAATGAAAAGAAAAAAATGTTGGAGCTACTAGAAGAACGATGACAATTAGCTTATGCAAATGATATTGGAAAATGGTGCAACATTTGAATTAAAAATGTAAGCTCACTCTTTGAGTCCATGGAGGAAAAAGAAAACTCAGGTTGAAGAAGAATATATAGTAAAACTTTCTCTAAAACTATCAACAAAACTGAGAAAATTTATGGGATTTCTATATATAGAGAAGTTATATATATATATATGACATTGCAATTGAAGTTTGTTTATTCAATCTTAAAAGCAAATAAATAAGACAGGGTGTAGCATCAAAGCAACTTTATCCAACTTTAATATTTTACCTTAAAAAAATAAATTAAAGCAGCCATAATGGTTAATAAATGCCACATGATAAACAAATTGAAGAACAATGTTCACAATAAGATCATATATATATATAATAAATCAATTTGCCAGCCTAATTATATTAGTAGATTTGAGAAAAGAATTTTGATTTTTTTTAAAAAAAGAAAAAAGAAAACCTATAACAGAAGTATCCCTTTCATAACATTAATGAATTTTGATGAATTAAAAGGAGAAAAGAAGAGGTCATTCCATAAAAAAAAAGCCTAGCTTCAAAAGTAGGATTCTACTTCTAGAAAACTATGCTTTCCTTAGGGATCTAGTTTTCATTTTTGACGTGGAAATTCAATTGATTTATTCATAAATTAAGTGTTTCTCAATCTGTTTTTCTAAGCATGTATTCAAGTTGGTAGAAGATAAAAGGTGATGATGAGACTTTGGCTATTCTTAATGCTTATTAAATGCTAAAACATAAGAGTGTAAATGAAACACTGATGTTAAGTTATTTGGATTTGACTTGACTCTATTTAGTAATTATTGAGCTAAGCTCAAATAACTCAAGCTATTGATAAAGTCAAATTCGAGTTCAATAATACTTTACTTGAATGGCTCGTGAATCTTATCAAATTTTTCATTTTAATATATATTTTAATATATGTTTTAAATATTTTTATATTATTAAATTGAGTCTTAATATATATTATTAACCCTAAGTCTAATTATCAAGTCTACCTTAATAATATCTTGAGCCGAACTTGAGTTTTAAAATAAATGTTCAATTGAGTTCAAGCTTGGGGCAACACCAGAGTGGCTGGTTGGGGTTTTGGCTACCTAAAATTTGAATTAATACGCGGTAAAATTACATCTTAATCTAAAATAACAAAAAAATTGATTTAATTTTTTTAAATATTCAAAATATATAAATTATTAAAATAACAAAATTAATTTTAATTTTTATAAAAATATATAATTTAATTCCGAATTCCAACAAATTTTCTACCGTCATCCTTAATTCGAGCTTACTAGTATCGAAGCTCCACTCAACTTGTTTTCACCCTTACTAATTACTAACGAGCCGAGCTATGTTGACTCTCAAGTTCAAAATTCAAAATTTACAACGAAGCGATCTGGTAGCTATTTTAATTGTAACTAAGAAGAAATTGACTAACATTTTGTCTCAATTTGAATTAAATTGACACTAGAGAAATCGATTCAATATATAACTTTATACTAAACAGCCTTAAGCTCTGTTTTTTAAAGATAATTTAAATTGATTACAAATTTAATGAACTTAAAAAGATGATGGAATTTTGGATTATACGAAAAGTATCGTTATTATAATATATAAAACTGAAAGAAAAAAGTTTAATCATAAAAAAGATGAGTGGCGATGGCGAACAAGGCTTACTCTCAACGACGGCAAGAGCCTTCGATTCATCGGATTTTTCCTCAGCTGGCGGTGGAGCTAAAGTTGTGTTCTCGGAATCAGCTTTAAGATCCTCCGCTACCAGCGTTGGAGCTTCCACTGCCGGCGTCGGAGCCACCGGCGTTTCAGCCGCAACCTCCTTCTTCGTTTCCTCCGCCATAATTAAAGCTTATAGGTGTAAAAAGAAAAATGATAATAATTTGGTAATGGATAAGTCTAGAAAATTTTCAAATATCTCTATAATATTTAGTAACATTAGCTTTAAATGATATAAATTCATTTAATATCTGTATGCAGTTTTATATACTGCACAAAGTGCGTAAATAGTGATCCATTTGCCGTTGATTTTGGATACTTATCTTCAATTTATTCCATCCAACGGTTGGTTTGTTCTGAAAAGAGACAAATGTGTTGTAGAGTGTAAGTAGGGATCGGTGGGACTGAAGAAAAAAAATATATCCAGAAATAAAAATTTATTAGAATCCGTGGTCGGTTTCTTTCGCTCAAATCGAATGATAGAGTTAATTTTACCGGTTAAGTTTTAGTTCAATTAATGTAAACATGGTTATTAATTTGAGAGGATGTAAGTTTTAGTATGTTAAAGTGCATTATTTTTTTATTTATAGGTTAGAAAGGGACTATGTGTAATTCTAGACACTGTATCAAAAAGAAAAAATTATAGTTAATTTTAAATTTTTTTATGATTTAAAAATAAATATCTTTTAAAAACTATAAAATATTGTATTTTATATTTTTTTGTTATTTTAGGTTTTAATTTTTAAATTTTAGTATTGTTTTGTAAAAAAAATTGACTAAATCATTAAATTTTTAACGATAATGATATGGTTGTTCGTGTGATAACTATTTATACTTCATAAAAATTTAAAAAGCTTACAAAAATTCATAATTTTAAAAAAATCCACATTATCAATGAAGTCTGTCACATGAGTTGTCACATTAAAACTGTTAAAATTTTAACAATTTTATTAATTTTTTATTTAAAAAAATAATTTAACTAAATTTTAAAATCTATAATTAAATTGATCTGGAAAAGAGAATTAAAGCTAAAATGATAAAAAAACATAAAAATTAAATTTATCATTATATTTTTTATTTGAAAATTATTTTTTCAATTAATATTAAAAACCATAAAAAATCTAAAATTAATATAAAAAATTTAAAAAACTAATCAAATTCGTGATGATTTTTTTTTTTAAATCTAAAAATTTAATTGAAGGGAATAAAATGAAGAGTAGGGGTAGGGAGTGAAATAAATTTATGCCGACAGGTAAAGCGGTTAAAGTATGCCACGTGTATGGGCAAGTGAGATACGACGACGTGGAGTAGATTTAAGGCATAAATGCTGGGAACTAACATTGTGTCAAGTAGTGACAGGAAAGACTAGGGGCCCCACCACCAGCATTGATTAGTTTGAGGATATTGAAAGGCTTTGCGCCGTTTGGGGGAAAAAAAACAGGGACCTGAAATTGATGAGCTGGCGTGAAGAATCCCAGGTGTGTCTTGTCGTTTTCCAACGGATTAATTTTGTCTTAAGAAAAAAACAAAATCTTTTTATACCTTATTTGTTAATCCGCAATCAATCTGGATAACCACACTCTTTTCGGAATTATATCGATTTAATCGATTAGATAAAAAATTTATTAGAGTATCAGTTAATAATAAAAGGTTAAGTTTGTAGACTCGTGAATGGATCAAATTAGGAAGTTGAATTGATTTTTTATGTTTTAATTTTTTAATTTTTAATAATTTATTCAATTGAACTAATAAAACAAAGAATTGATGGCTAAACTTTTCATAGTTAAGAAGACTAAAAAAATATTAATAATTAGGTGACT
Source organism: Gossypium hirsutum (assembly GCF_007990345.1). Classification (NCBI taxonomy): domain Eukaryota; kingdom Viridiplantae; phylum Streptophyta; class Magnoliopsida; order Malvales; family Malvaceae; genus Gossypium; species Gossypium hirsutum. The sequence goes on from NC_053435.1 coordinate 79,921,507, forward strand.
ATTAGTGTAATTTATCTTAATTTTTATTGATATGTTTTCTTTAATACACCATATCAAAGCTGTTTATATAATAAGTACACTCATATTTACAAACTGCTTTACATGTTATAAATATTAAAAATCCTATTACATGTGTATAAATGTGAAAATCACAATTTTAGAACATAAATGTGTATTTAAAAATAACATACAATAAATAATAAAATATATGGTTCAAAACTAATTAATAATAACACATTAAATATGTGCAATATTAAAATTTTAAAAAAATAAATCATTTATCATCGTGTTGTCATTAATCTTGAATCGCTGTCAAGTTAACACTTGTGACACAACTCAATGAAATATATTATTATTAGAAATCATATTATACTAACTCAATTAGGAACTTCAATAATAGTAAGTATAGATATACAATTGATGGAAGTAATAAAGCGTGAATAATAAAATTATAAAAATAAAGCTTTAGTTGAGTGGTAAATTAAATGTTTTATTAATGCAATTAGTTCAGATTTAAATTTCACAATATGCATACTTTTTATTATTTTTTTAAAAAATAAAAAAGACTAAAATACTCTCAAATAATATACCTTATTTTAATTATGAAAAAATATTTTCATAATTTTACTAATTGAGTCGTTAACTCGATTGAGGGTTATATCTATTCTCCCAAAAACTTAAATAATAATGATAATAAATATTTTACATTATATTCGAATCAATATTTAACACTTAAATTAATAATTAAACCGACAAATCAGGTAAAATTTAAGGTTTAAAATTTATCGAGATGATAAAGGAAATCATTAAATGGAATAAAATGCGTGATGATTGAGTTAGTCTTTTAAGAGAGATGTTTTTAGATATAAGTTGGAAAATATTAAGGTTTAAACCCTAATTTGGGTGGTGACCAGCCAAGCAAGCATGTGATGACGTGCATGGGATCCCTTTGAATGATTCGATGCTACGCTGTTTGCTAATCACTTGGTTGGCCATTTTGCAATAAAGGGGGACCAATCACCTTTAATGCTGTCTTTTTTAATATTTTATTATTAAAATTATTATTAATTTAATGTTTAGGCTTCTTTAATCTTTACTTTTCAAATATAATTTTAGCTACAGTATTGCTACCATATTTAATCTCATTGTCACTATAAATTTTTTATTAATTGTAGGTAAACTCACTACATATTTAAAAATATCCTAAAACTTCTTTTACATAGCGGTGAGGTTAATTTTAAGTTTCAAATCTCAAATTGATTAGATTTGGTCTAATTCATTATTCTCTTGATAAAATGATTTGAAGTCATGTTAGTTTTGAAAACATGAATTCTTGATGAATAAATCATAATTTGAAGCTTGCTCTAATTTATTGTTTAAAAAATTAAAAAAAAATTTAAAATAAATAAAGAAATGAGTCATTTGAGCATTTCGGGTTAAGTCAAATTCAAGATTGGGCTCAGAAATTTCATTAATACCTCTATTTTAGTATCAATGAGAAAAAAAATATGTTAATTGATTAATTGTTGTAATAGTTAAATTGAATATTATTACAATGAGATTATAATCAGATAATGGGTGGCAAGGTCCAGCCTCCCTTAAAATGAATTTTTTTTATATGATTCATTTAAAATTTTTAAAATTTTAAATTAATAAAGATAAATTTGCACTTTGACCCCCTAAAATATAAAAAATTGATTTAATCATTTAAAAATGATAAAAATATAGTCTATTAAAATGGTGAAATTGTATTTTTTCTATCATAAAAATTACAATTTAATTTCGGTCCCCTTAAAATAATTTTCTGATTTCGCCCCTAATTGTAATCTACAATGAGATATATATTTGGATTTAAATGTAAGAACCAGACGACAATAAGGTGAATTATAATAAAACGAGAAATAATCATTAATGACATTTTATCATACTGACATTTTTATGTTAAACTGTATGTGTAAAACTAAAATTATACCTATATTAAATTATAAATTAATAAAATAAAAAAGAGTAAAATAGGTAGAAGTACCATGGAGGCCTTATATCAAGAGCTGGATTTCATTTTGACCCCTCTACTTAAAAAAAGACAAATTAGTCCTTATACGTCAGATCAAAGAGTAACTCGGCCCTTCTGCTAAAAATTTTATCAATTTCTACTGTTAAAAACTAATCCCTATACGTAAGTATGAGGTACATGTGGCATGCCATGTGTCATAATTTGATTATTCTATCAGTCATGTTGGTTTTTAACAATAGAAAATGAATGGAAAAAAAAGAAAAGAAAAGAAAAGAGAATAAGATGCTCTTTGATCTAATGTACAAATACTAATTTGCCTATTTTTTGAGTAGAGGAGACAAACGTAGGGGCCTTCATGATATTTTTACCGAATAAAATATTATTTTGTATTATTTATTATTTATGTGATTACTTATTTTTAATCCATCATATTAATTACGATAATAGATTATGTTTTTGTATGTTTGTCAAAGTCAACAAAATTTAGCATGTCATTCTGTCCCATTAACAATTTAGCATAAAATGCTAACTAATTTTAAAAACAAGAGCTTTCGTGAATAAAATTTAAAGGCCAGGGCTAATTTGGTTATGAAAAAAGGATGTACATGAACAAAGTGTAGAAGTTAAAGGATTTGTTTAGTATATTATCCTTTTCTTAAATTAACGAAGAACACGAAGGTTTAGGGCAAGCCCAACAACGAACTGTGTAGCTCGAAGAATCCCCCATTCGCCAACCACCAGCCCACCCAGCCCGAGTCCAGTCAAAGTGGAAAGCTTCACAGTTCACAGTCTCTCCTTTTCAGTTTTCACCTTTCACCTTCCTTCCTTGCTTGACTTACTGCCATGGAGGAATCTCAATTGGAACTTGACGAGAAACAATGGGGACCCATGGTTGCAGACAAAGTGTTTTCACTCTACAAATCACTTCCCAAGAAAGGGAAGCCTCAAGGACGTGAAGTCACCGTTTTATCCGCTTTTCTTCTCTCATCTCCCTCTCAAGGTTCAATCAATTTGTTGAAGATGGTGCTTCCATGGAAATACTGAATTAATTTACTTACTTTTTATTCTTTTTTGCAGTTCAGATACGGAAGTGATTGCATTAGGCACGGGAACAAAATGTATAGGCCGCTCAAAATTAACCCATAGTGGTAACATTGTCAATGATTCCCATGCTGAAATTATTGCTCGCAGAGCTTTATTAAGGTTCCCCCCTTTTTTTTTTTGCTAAAATGGGTTTTAGGGATTTTTATAAAATTAAGTTTTAGGGTTTCTAAGATTTTATATATTTTCCCCTTTTGTGATTGAGCCAGGTTCTTCTATGCAGAGATTCAATGTCTTAATGACAACAATGGTTTTCAAAACTCGATTTTCGAATCGGAATTGGATGGTTCCGGCGGAATAAAGTATAAAATCCGAGCAGGGTGGAAATTACATTTGTACATATCTCAATTACCATGTAATTCCTTAATGGTTTTCTTTTTTTTTTTTAGTTTTCAATTTCTTTTTTGAGAATGCATTTTAAGTTTCTATGCCTCTATGTTGTGTTTAATAGGTGGGGATGCTTCACTTTGTCTGGTACCGTCTTCTATCGGTGAGCATGGTCGGTTTGTATTTAAGATTTCTGTGAAATGGTTATACCATACGTTAGTTTTGATAGTAATATGTATGATCCTCGTGCCTTTGATTGAATCGGTACCACCGTTTTCAGAAGGTTGTTCAGAACTAATTGGATTGGTTCAAAGGAAGCCTGGTCGAGGTGATACAACATTGTCAGTTAGCTGTTCTGATAAGATAGCTCGTTGGAATGTTGTTGGTGTTCAAGGTTCAAGGTTCATCACTTGCTATTATATACGTAGTCTTCTATCATTAGCATGCTACATGCTTTGTTTCTACTATCATCAATACTGAAACATGGATAACTGTGCGGCATATATGTTTTCCTTTTTATGATTTTACATTTTGTGTCTCGTCTTAGGGGCTCTCCTTTCATACTTTCTTCGACCTGTTTACCTGCATTCTGTTACTGTCGGAAGATCTCCTTATGTTTCCGAGGATGTTTGCTTGGTGAAACAATTGAAAAGATCCTTGTTCGAGCGGGTTACACCATTGTCAAATGAGCTTATAAAACCTTTTGAAGTTAACAAGGTTTGTGAAGTTTACAGTTTCTGAATCCTATATATAGGACAGGGGGGTTTTGATACTTTAATGCTGTGTGAGCAGCCGATATTTTCTGCGGCACCGGTACCACCAAAGGAGTTTCAACATTCTGAGACTGCTCAAGCCACCTTAACTTGCGGGTACTCATATTGAATATACCAAAAAATAGGTGTAGGTATTGTTTTATACTTTTGCTTTTTATATTGATTTATATATTGGTTTTTAGGTATTCTGTATGCTGGAATAAATCGGGGCTGCATGAAGTTGTTCTTGGAACTACCGGACGAAAGCAAGGCACATCTTCTAAAGGGGCAGTTTATCCATCGACGGAATCATTCTTGTGCAAGTAAGTTAAAAGTATGCTAATGGAACCAAAACATGTCATTAACGTGTTCTTATAAAAACATTTTTCCTCCCTAGGAAGCGACTTTTGGAAACTTTCATATCATTGAGGCATGAATGCAAAATCAGATGCTCATCCAACGAGGTTTCTTATCGAGAACTCAAGGTAATGATTCTTGATGCTTATGGACTTACATTATTAAATTTCATTCTCGACCTTGATATATTTTTGGTCTGGTTTGCAAATATGAAGCTGGTAATAGATGCAAGAAAACATGCTTTTTTGAACCAACAGATAACTCTCGGTATAACTTGGTTGCTTGTGTACCCTTTTAATGGCTTCGATTATGAGCTGAAAACTGAGTTACTCATTAGTATGGAATGCTGATATCGGTTTTACTTTCCCATTGACTTAACCTCGAACGATACAAATTATACTCCCTAGTATCCTAATTTTGGAAAAATGAATACGCGTGCATCGGTGGCATGGACTACTAGTGATTACTGGGTTTGCTTATTGCAGGACAGGGCTGAAGAATATAGCTTAGCTTCCAAACTCTTTAAGGGAAGACCTCCTTTTCGGAATTGGCTATTGAAACCTGTAAACTTGGAGAATTTCTCAATTATTCATAACGAGGTATGCAGCGTACTGCCATATACGTTTTAGTCTTTTGGAAACACTGACGAGTATTCTTTTGATATCGGCCTCCATTAATTGCCTTTTTCGATAGGGCAATTATCCCTCCGCAACTCATGTGACTTTCAAGGGTGATCGTTTGGTTGATTGCTTCAAGCTGATGTTGGGACAATAGAGTTGGATATAGAAGAGAAACACATGTCCGATCAAAGCCGTTGGATGTCTGTATTTCCATCTATGTTGTCGGATTTCTTAAAACACCCCTTTATCAGTGCATGGTGTTTTTTTAGGTGAAAGTATCTGATACATCCTTTTATTAGAGGGTTTGATTTAAATTAGTCTTTATACTATAAAATAGATCAATTTAGTCCTTGTATTAGTTAAGTCAAAATTTAATAGAGTTAACATTTATGGTTTAAAATGTCATTTACTATTTAATAAGTTAATATTTTTAAAGCCTTTATGATTTTGCAAATGAAATTTTTTGTTTAATAGCATAAAATTTTGTTGATATATAAATTTATTATTAGTTAAACATGATTGATTGGTTTTTTCACATGATCTCTTTAACCATGTGATCGAATAACAATAAAAAGGTAAAAAATACAATGGAGGCTTTTGTATTTGGAGTTATAGTGCATTTTGCTTTCTTTATTCAAAAAATAAGTAAATTAGTTCTTATATATTAATTCAAAGAGCAAATTGGTTTTTCTGTTAAACATTGTATCTATTTTTATTGTTAACTGGTGTGGTTGATAGAATAACCGGATAGTGATAGTAACGTGCTACATGTACATCATGTTGATGTACAAGATTAGTTTTTAATCGTAGAAGTGGATGGAATTCTTAACAGAAGAACTGATTTTTTTTATCTAACTTATGGTCTGTTTGTTTCATTGAAAATAACTTCTGGAAAATGATTTCTGGAAAATGACTTAATTTCTTGGAAAATTTAATAATTTCTCATTTTCCAAAAAATGAATTATTTTCTTGAAAAATTTAATATTTTTCGGTGTTTGATGAATCTTGTAAAATATTTTCTATTGTTTGATAGATTTCTTAAAAATATTTCATAAAAGTTGTTTTCAATGAAACAAAATACATTTGAGATTTTTTTATTGTTTAATTGAGTTTATTTTATATCTATAAATTTATATTTTACTTTATTTTTTATATATTAAAAATATTTTGTTAAATTCAGGTCCATTACAATGTCATTTTTTAGTTGACTACCAAGCCAGTATTTTTTATTTAAAAATGTGACATTAACAAAATTGACAAAAAAATGTGACATTTACGTCCATTACAATTGGACTTGATTTTCACATTTGAAAAGTAAAGGGAATAAATTCAAGAAAATAAAAGTACAGAGACTAAATTGCAAATTCGTGAAGAGTACGTGTAGACTTATGACATATTTTAATCTTTATACTACAAAATATTTATTATTAAAATATTAATATTGAAATTTTTCAATAACATGTGAAGAATATTATTTAAAATTATTATTTTTAAAATTTATTATTAAAATAAAATTAAAATATTAAATAATTTATTATTTAATAAATTATATTAGTAATTTATTATATGGCTAAATATAAATAATAAAATATGTTTGTTTAATAATATTAAAAACTATAATATTTTATATTAATAATTTAAATAATTTAAATATTTTTAAAAATAAAAATCAAATTTATTATCAATATAATAACACTAAGCTTGATTTAAGTTAATTTTTATATAAAAATAAAATTACCTACAAAGGAGCTCTTTTCGAAAAATGATTTACGTCTTTTAAAAGGGTAAATCATTTTATAGGAAAAATGACTTATTTTCTGTTGACAAATTTGTTTTTTATGAAACAAACACAGAAAAATGCAGAAAAATATTTTTCGTAGAACCTTTTACATGTAAACAAACGTACCCTTACATGGACTAATTTGCCCAATTTTCATTGAAAGGGACAAAATACAATCGACTTCTAATACATGCACCTCCATAATACTTTAACCCAATTAAAAATCCAAAAAATTACTTTCAATGACAACTGTAGAAGCCCAATTTCGTCCGGTAAAAAAAAATCCATTAAATAGTCCATATTATAAACCCAAATACAAAAAAATAAAAGCCCAAAAAAATCCTAAAGCCCAAAGCCCACTATCTAAATCTAAACAGAAATAAACCCTAATCCCCTAAGACTTCACCCATAGCTGCCACTTCTGCTTTTCCACGTCAGCAAGCATTCCTCCTGAAGTCCCCACGCCTCAAGGTTTGCCTCTTCTGCCACCATTTCACCAAAATGGCAAGGGACGTGCCTCTCCACCACTGTTGACTCAGTCCCTTGCCATGAAAAATCTGCAAAAAAAAGAAAAAGACAAAAAAAAAAAGAACAAAGAGTAGAGAGCAGTAGAAACACAAAAGCAGGAATAGCAAAAACAAAAAGAAGAAAGCAAAAAAAAAAAAAACAAAAACTAATATCATGTAATCTATTTGGCTATTAAAGTCAAAATCATTTTAACACAAGAAAAAAAAAGAAAAATATAAAAAAAGAAAACAACGAAATTTCAAAAATAAAAGGTAGTTTATTTATTTCAGTTTTTTTTCAAAAAATGAAAAAAAAACAAAAAAAAGTTTAGATCTTTACCTGACGTTTCATCTCACTGTCAACGTGGGTGGCCTCTCCGATTCGAAAGGTCTCCAGGCCCCCTTAGGGTTCGTCGAGGGTCTCATCGGACAAGAAAGAAACTGAAGGGTTTCATCTTCTTTTTTGGAGGTTTGATTCTTTTTAGGGGGTTTCACCCTAGACTCACATTCTATGCGTTAAAAGGTTTCAAAAAGTTTTTTTTAAAGACTTTTTGGCCATCGGAGGCGGCGGTCACTGATGATCAGTGGCCGCAGAGGATGTGTGATGGCCTTGTGGTTGAAGGAGGGGAGTCTTGAGAGAAAAAAAAGAAAGGAATAAAATTTTTTTTGAAACAAGTTTTAAAATGGTTTTTTAAAATATTTTTTTAACTTATATAGGTTTAATGAAACGAAATCGTTTTGGCTTGGCTTCAGAAGCCCCAAAATGACGTTGTTTTGACGCGACCTGAACGTTCGACCCGAATATCATAGGATCCGCGTGTTTTTTTTAAGAAGGGGTCAAAATACTGCCCAAGTCCTTCCGCCTTTAGGCGCTTTTCAATGTGGTCCTGTTTTGTTTTTTCTTCTTTTTAAAATTATGCAATTTAATTTTGATTTGTTTTCATTATGGTCCCCAGACTATTAACCCTCTAGGGAGTGACACGTGTACTAGGGTTGGGTTATTTGCCCTTTGGGTCATTGTATTTTTATTTTATCCTAATTTAACCCTTTTATTTTCTATTCTTATTTATTTATACTTTAAATTTTATTGCATTTTCAATTTAGTCCCCTGTCCATTTAATTAAGTCCCTGTACTTGCTTTTTTTAATTGTCGCCCTTTAAGTTGCATAATTTATGATTTCGCCTATGAATTTCCTGATTGTTTTATTTCAGTATTTTATTTTAGTCATTGATACTATTAATATTATTAAGTAATTATCATTGCTAATTAATATTAATTTTTTTAAAAAATTTGCTCAAATATCAATATTCTATGTAATTATACATACATTTTTATATTATTTCACTATTATTATTATTATTATTATCATATAGTATTATTAATTGAATATTATTATTATTGTTATTATTATTTCTTATTAATGTATTCCCTATAGTATTGTTATTTTATTCCATTATTTATTCCATTAAATGGTGATTATTCTTTGTTTTCGAGGATTCGAGACCTCGTGCCCTAACTTATGGGGCATGATCTTTTCTTCTTGATTAACTCGAAATAAGAAAACTTTTTCCATAAAATTTAATTTAGTTAGCGATATTTTAATTAAATAAAATTATGCAAAAAATGGGATCGTACTTTAAATTTTCTTTAAATTCTCAATTCCCGACACTAAGATATCAAGTAATCAACTAGGTACCAATTTTGGGCGTTATGAGGGTGTTAATTCTTCCTCATGCGTAATCGACTCCCGAACCCACTTTCTGGATTTTGTATATCGAAAATCATTGTATTAGTAAATCTAACCTAAGAAAGTCAAGTTGCAAGTTGATTACTTTTTGGTCTTTTTCAAAAATTGAGAATTTGGTTTAAAATTGAGGATCTCTTTCTTGCATTTCATCATTCGTGTTCTATTTTGGTGAATGTCTTTGTTAGTAATCTTGGGATACACAGTGATCTAAACATATGTTCTTATTTTTTTGGTTGAGGTTTATGTAATGACTCGATAGTTGGGTAATCGAAAAGTGCATTTTCAGGTCATCGTTTTCGTAAAACGAATTCTCAGTAGAGTGGTTAATTACATTTTGGCTAGGTGAATTAGTTTGAATTAAGGTTAATTTAGTGTAAGGACTAGATTGAATATAGGGTAAAAGTTGAATTATAGAATCAAAAAAAGTTGAAGGACTAAATTAGTAATTAAGCCATAAGTGCCAAATGTATGGTAAAAATTAAATACATGTGTAATAAATATTATACATACATTTGTAATACATGTATGTATTTACTTATTATTTAAGTTAACAATAACTATTACTAAAACATAATATAATAATAGAATAAAACATAACATAAAATAAAAGAAATAAAATAAAACAAAGATAAAGAACATAAACAGAATAGCAAACGAAAATAGGGGAAAAAGAAAGGAAAGAAAGAAAGAAGGGAAAATTTGGGTTTTAAGGTTTCAAGCTTAAGTGGTAAGTCAATTTAGCCCTTGTAATTTTGATGTTTTTGGAATCCTAGAATAAAATATTACTTGATTTATGTGGAAAATTTGAAAGCTAGTTGATTTTTAGATGTGGTTTATATTGAACTAATTGAAGAATTAGGGTTTGAATTGAGAGAATTTCAAGTTAAAATTGAGAAAAAGATTAAATTGGAAAACAAATCATAAGTTTTATGTAGTAGGGACTAAATTGAAATAATTTTGAAATTAGGGTTTTATGGTGAAATTAGGGAGTTGAAATTAGATTAAAGTGGAAATTGAATTGAGATAATGAATTAGTTTTGTAAGAAAATAGTTAGTTTGATTTAAGGACTAAATTGGAATTAAAGAAAAAGTTGTATATGAATTAAAATATTCAATGTTAAATTATAGTGTATTGATAAATTTTAATTGTTTTGATTTCCGTAGCTAACGTTGAGCTGGAGACATCGGCTAAGAAAGGAAAGGAAAAAGTCAACGAAGATTAGCTCGAAAAATACGGTTTGTATTTCTATAATCCGAAAACAAAAATTATTTGTTGTATTTATTATTATGTATGGTAAGTGAAATTGAGGTGAGTTTGATATATTGACATTGAATTGAATTATTTTGTGAAAGTATGTGTATGATTGAAAAGTGTATTGAATTGGAATTGATTGGAAATTGAATTATGTATTGAAACACCTTATTAACAATATCGGGTTAAGTCGGATATAGTTGGCATGCCATAGGATTGGAAGTGTTTAGGGATACTTCGACTTCGAGTCGATGAGGCACCATGTGTCGTATTATTATTGCTTTAGATAAATCCGATGAAGTACTGAGTACCATATTGTTTTACTTCGGCATGGCCGATGAGGCACTGAGTGCCGTATTGGTGTGTTTGGGTTGGATCCGTGTATTCGTCGGAGTCCGGGTCGTGTTAATAGGGATATATGAATGATATTGAATAAGAAATGAATATTGATATTGAAATTGAGAAATTTATTGTGAAATGCTATTGAATAGCAATTGTGAGACTAAAATAGAAGATATGATGGTTTGAAAGTGATGTGGATGATGAGTTTATGAAATTGATTATTTATTAAATGATTATTATTATGTATGATTATGTATATAAATATTATAAATTTTTGTTTAATAAGTATTCGGATTATAGAAATACCACTGAGTGTATACTCAATGTACGGTTTGTTTCCGTGCGCAGGTCAGGTAAAGTCTGATTATTGAATCAGCATCCAAAGCCAATCTTGAACTCAAACACGTGGTGAAGTATTTTCTCTTTTGAGAATGACATGTACTTAGGTTTTCTTTTGATATCATTTTGAGATGTGATTATTAATGGTGTATAAGATGATATTGGTTGATTTATATATATATAAACATATGTCTTATAATATAGCCATTTATATGGTTTAGTTTGAATTGGTTGAATGGTATTTAAATGAATTGATTAGATAACTTATGTTAGATATCTATGAACATGCCTGAGTTAGATCATCACATTGATAGTTCTGACATGTTTTAAATGTATTTAATTATGTTTTGGACTGATTGAAAGATTGGATTTTGAGTTTTTTGTCGTTCAAGGTTTGCAGGGTTGGTAAACTTGTCGTATAAGGCTCATTTTGAGTCCACACGGCCTGGAACACGGTGTGTGGTTAGACTGTGTGAGGCACACGGCTTACACATGGGCGTGTGGTTAAGCTGTGTGTCCCCTGCAACTTAAAATTTTAAAAACAGAATGCTCAGGTATTGCCACCGGGCAGAGACACGGGCGTGTGTTTCAGCCGTGTGAGGGACATGGCCTAGCACACGGGCATGTGCCAGGCCGTGTGAAAACTACACCTAAAATTCGAAAAAATAAATTGACCACACGGCCTAGCACATGGACGTATGGCTTGGCCGTGTGAGGTAAGTCAGAGAGTTACACAGGGTTGGACATGGCCTAAAGCACGGGCATGTTATATGGTCACACGAGCGTGTCCCTAAACCACATGGGCGTGTGAGCCCTGCACTTAGGAAAAAAATTGAAATTTCTCAAAAAATTCTCTGATATTCCAATTAAGTCCCGATTCGTTTTAAATACATATATTGGGCCTCGAGGACCTGTAAAAGGGACAATATGATTAATTTATAATGTGTAGGCAATTTAATTTATTTAATGTTTGTTATAGGCCAATTTTGGGCCCATTTACATTAAACCCGAATGGCCCATTTACAACTATTACCCCTAACCCATTTACAACACAACCAATTAACCAAGCCCAATTAAACCCACAAACCCAATACAAATTAAACCCAAATTTATCCATTAGCTAACCATCAGCCCAATAGACTCAATTAGCCTAACCCAAATACTACTAGCCCAATACCTTAAATTAACCTAGCCCAGCAGCCCAAAACAAATCAGAAAAGAACAAACCCTAATCCCACTTGCCTTCCCACTTGCACCGCAACCACTGACACCACCGGCCACCAACTCTGCCACCACCTACTCAGCACCTGCTCCATCAGCCATCCCCTGCAAGACCAGAAAAGAGACAAGACAACAAATATTAAACAAAATATTGTAAAGGCTATAAAAGCCGATTGAGAGTTCTGTAATGGGGGGATTTCTTCTTTTTGAAAATACAAAGAAAATATTCGGCAAATGAAAAAATAAGAAAACAGTGACCATTAATATTCACAAGCAGCATAGATTGAGACTAAAAACAATTCAAGAACACAGAAGCAATAGTGAGTATTCGAAGGAAAACCAAAGCAAACGGAAATAAAGGTTATCTTTCTATTTTTCTTCTATTTTTTCGATTTTCAGATTATATATATACATATTCCTTATTTTATCTATTAATATAAACATAAAATATATATTTAAAAACTAAAAAATAAAAACGAACGGCGGTCGGCGATCGGCCGGTGACCGGCCCCGTGGTCGGATTTCCCCCTGGCCGGAGCTCCTTCCTCTCCCCCTCTCTTTTTTTTTCTTTTTTCCTTTCTCCTCACCAAATGATTTTTTTGTCAACTTTAGCCTTATATAGCCCACCAAAACGACGTCGTTTGGGGCTGCCATTTAACCCCAAAACGACGTCGTTTTACTTTTCCCGACCCGATTCAACCCGAACCCGCTTCAGGATCCACGTGTTTTTAACTTAATGGTATATTTGTGCAATTGGTCCTTCCGTAATTTTGTATTTCGCAATCAAGTTATCTTCGGATTACAGATTGGCCCTGAAATTTAATCTGTTTTATAAATTGGTCCCTTTCAATGCGCAGCGTTTTAATAGTAGGGAATATTTGCTGTCTTGGTCCCCTTAGTTTCGCGCGCGTTACATTTTGATCCCTCCTCTTTATTTCTTTTAAATTAGCCCCAAAATTTAGTTTCCCAATTCAATTTAGTCTTTTTTTTACCTTTTTCTCGTTATTTTACTTTACTTTAATTATTATTATTATTAGTTTACGTTTTATATATATATCTATTATATGTATATGCATTTAATATACTTATGTATTTTGTACATATCATATATATTTCTAACGTTGAATTATTATATTTTAATACTATATTATATCTATATTTCCATATGTATATTATGTACATATACTTTCTAATATTATTTTTTTATGTATTATTATGTATGTGTTTTAATATTATTAGTCATATATCTTCTGTACTATTATATATATTTTCTAATATTACTATATATATTTCTAATATATATATTAAAAAATAGATATATGTATGATTATGTAGGTGTGGATAGCTTTTTATATATATCACAATTATTTCTAAATGTATGTATATATTGTGTATATTTTGTATATATATATCATACTTTTTTTTATGCCATTTGCTATATGTTTCTGTTGCTATTTCATATATATTTTAAATACCATAATATTTATATTTTATACCATCTCATGTATTTATTTTTATGTTATTCTTATTATCATTAATTAGTATATGTTTTAATATTTATGTATATATCTTTAATTCATATAGGTATATGTTTCCGTAATATTATGTGTTTTCAACATTATTATTATTATGCATTTTATATATTACATATATATACCTTTTAGTATTGTATTTTTATATATCATGTATATATTCTAATACTATATTATGTTTTCATACATATTATGTATACACTTTAGTATTATTGTTATATATTTTTATATGACCTTATGTACATATATTTCATTATTCTTGTATACACATTTTACATATAGTATTATTTTCGTATATCATTATATTTATTATTATACCTATGATTTTCACTATTATCACTTATCATTTTATCTTAATATTATTATGTTTATGTTTCTCATATATGTCACGTATATACATTTTCAATGTTCATTTTATTCATGTATATATTATGTATATATTTTAACATTGCAAGTTATGTTTTTATTATAGCATATACTTCTAACACTATTTTATTCGTGTATATATATTATTTTACGTACGTATTCTTAATATTATTATTATGTATATACATTCATTGTTTTCATTTCATGTTCAATTCTAGTATTACATTATATCTTTATCGTTTCTAATATTATTGTCATGTTCGTTACTTGCTTCAACGTATTTCTGTCTTTTATTTATTTTTATTTCATATCAACTTGCTTTGCATTATTCCGAAAATCTTATTTTGGTTTTCTAATTAATTTCAATGCATGAGGCAACATATCGGTTTAACACCAAGTCGTCGATTTCATCGCTATGTTGGGTGAACATCAATTGACTCGTGTTAAAACGGTATGTCCTTCTCAAAAATCAAATTGAAAGTTCTCGTCTTTTCAATCGGATCACGATTAAATCTTATATCGAACTCGTATTTTTGAAAATCAAGACAACACATGTTAATGAGATACCAATTTTGGGCGTCGCGAGGGTGCTAATACCTTCCTCGCGCGTAACCGACTCCTGAACCCTAATTTTTTTTCGGATTTTCACGTAGACCTAAATTTGGCCTTCATTTTTAAAAATAAATGTCTTTTCAAAAGAGATGATTTATTAGGTGTCCGATCACACCTAGGAGAAAGGATCGGTGGCGACTCCCCTTTTTTATATATAAAACCGAGTTCCTAGATTCTATTTATTAAATTTTCAAATCAAATCCGCAAATTAATTAGTCATGACTAAATTGTTTTTTACTGCTTTCATGTGTGTATATTTTCTACTTGGTGTTGTTTTTTTTTTTGTTTTTTTTGTTTAGTTTTTAAATCTGGTTTGTATTTTCTAACCTGTCATTATTTTGCTCATGACTCTATAGGCACTGTCGTTTGAATAACGCTATCGTGATTTGACATCGTGATTGGTTACATAACTTATCTTTCGTGAGAATTGTCCCTCCGTATAGGCATATAAATGTATCCCTCGAATTGAACTCGTGAGCCTGTGATGGCTACGGCTGAGGCTTCGTACTAATCTTAGAAGATGACAGTACGGACAATTCGAGTACCTATCTAGAATCGAAACAGCATATAGGTGAACCGTACAAGCCACCTAACTAGAGCCATGCCGAACCTCCGTTCGTTAATGGTCACCAAAATAAGAACACGGGAGAAACGCCTCTTGTCTCTCATTTTCTTTATATTTACACTGTTTATGCAAAAACTGAATAGGGTAACTTAATTTGTTTCTCAAATAATTGTTGTGGTTACTAACCAAGTTTGTTTGTTTTCATTCTTATTTTACATTATGCATTATAGGCATCATATTAGGAAGGTGTTGACTAGAGATTGGTTGCCAAAAAACGGGTTTTAATGGAAGAGTTAATTATACAAACAACCGAGAAGATGCCGTGGTTCGGGACTGGTCTCTAAAAACTCAGAAAGGAAAAGGGATAGTCTAGTGGAGGATGTATTGCTAATCTGCCTGAGTATACTGTGAATGTTCACCAGAATAACCTTGAAATTTGGTTCGGGTTGGAATCAGTGGACCGGACATTAGGGTATCTTCACCGAGAGATATGGAGACATAGCCAATTTGATTGCTGTCAACGTAGATGATGATTGATCCAAGCCATGGTCAGATTTTGAGATCCGCTTCCAATGTTTTACCTTCAACTGAAGATATGACTCCAACTATAGAGGAGTATGTTGCTTGCTTCGTGTTGAAAATGCGTAATTCTAGAAAGTATACGTGAAAGAGCCTAAGCCGATGACCTTCAAGAAAAGTTAGTGAGATTGACAGACATGACTGACGCATGGGCCGAAAAATAGATAAAGAAGAAGAATGAAACCATTTGCATTCCATGGTCTTCCCTACGAGAATTGGTTCTGAACCATCCTGACATGTTAAAAATGGTAAATCTATTCGCTTTGGCCATTTACGGTTTGATCATTTTCCCGAAAGTCCTTGGACACATAGAAGTTGGTGGTGGATTTCTTCAAAAAATTAAACAAGGAATCAACCCTGTCCGGATATCCTGCCGAGACTTAGATCCTGGTAGTTGTCAGAAAAAGGGGAAGGCGATTTATTGGATGGCACAGTTGCTCATGTTTGGATCTTGAGCATTTGGAAGTAGAGCGCACACCGTACCAATTTTTCAAAAATTTTTGCTCCGTGGAGGCATCTGAGAGAGAATGGCCAAAGGATATCACTAAGAACATTGTTCTTCAGAACCTCGACTGAGTTAATAAGACCGATGCTTCTGTATACAATTGAAGATCAAGATGGGTCCACCCGGAATGGGGATGGATATGCCCGCTATACCAAAGAATTCCGGACATTCAACCACTGGAGGATTAGCACATCCGAGTTCACTTTTGCAGGTGAAGGGTATATGAAGAGGATCCGAGACACCTGCAAAGTCTTGAAAGAAAATTCACCTCATGGAATTAGCCTTATATGCTGATACCCTTACCAAGATTACGACATGGAGAAAGCAACGGGTGAAACAGTCAGTAAATCTCGTCAACGAACTACACCGTCCAGAATCCTTTCTCAGGATCGGAGCAAATGCCAGTTGCAGCAAATTCTCGGACCTGTCCTTTAGAGGCACCATGAACTACAGATTGAAGCAACAAAAGTGCAAAAAGAAGTTATGGAGAAACTTAAACCCATGATAAATTAAGAGGCAAATAAAAATTGAGTAAGTCTGACGAATGGAAAGAAGTAGCCAAAAACGTGGAATTTTGGAAAGGAAAAACGAAGAAAGAGGAGGAAAAGGCTGCGC